>NW_028261387.1:94097360-94249860 GCF_051295495.1 Thamnophis sirtalis
CTATTCTCTTCTCTTCCTTATTTTTATTCTATTCTTTTATTCATTTATTTTATTTTATATTTTATTTTACTTTACTTTACAATATTCTATTCTATTCTATTCTATTCTATTCTACTCTATTGTATTAGTTCCTATTCTATTCCTATTCCTTATTTTTTTCCATTCTAATCTATTTGACTTTATTTTGTTTTGTTTTATTTTATATTTTTATATAGATATGTTAGATTTATATTATATCTTATATTTCTTACTTAGAGACCTCCGATCTCCCCCACAGAGGGATTCTGGGGTATTTCCAAATAATATATTAAAGCATAAAAAAGCAGTATATAAAATTCAAGCCACGTTTCCTCAATTATCGGACTGACTTGGCAACTGAGCTGTCTTTCTCCCGACTCCCTCGTCTCAAATTCTATTTATTGATCAAAAAATGTTAACAACAACAAAAACAACATGTTGAATATTTCAGCAACGGCTTGGTGACCTTGTGGATGAACTCGAAATCAATGTTTTCACACAATAAATGGCAGGAAAGGGGGAAAAAATAATCATAATAACAGTTCTGGGTTTCTTATTCTGTATCTTGGATTGGCTTAACGTTGTGAGAGGGAAATAAACTGAATGGTGTCGCCTGAATTCAGGATTATTATTTTTTTTTTTCAGAAAGCTTGCCGGGACCTTCATGAGGACTAGAAACGTGCTTTCGAAATTGAGAGGGGGCGAGGATTTTAATTCTGCACCTGCAGCCAAATGTGGGACGGGTGTAACAAAGTTTGCAGTTGCTATTTTGCACAAATTAAATGGGGACAATCTTGGGGCCTAGCAATGCTGGTGTAGTCAAAAAATTCAAAATGGAGAAAAATAATAATATTTCTTTTCTTTAAAACTAAGATATGTTAAGTATATTGATACGGAAGCATAAATACCATCAACATAGAATTGAGTTTGCTCAGAAGCTGAAATACACCAAGTGAATGAGAGGAAGAGTGGGAAACAGAGGAGAGAAGAAAGATGGGAAGAGAGGGATAGGAGAGAAGAGGGTAAGGGGGGAAGATGAGGGGGATAAGGAGGAGTGGAATGTAGAGAGAGGAGAAGGAGAAAGGAAGGTGAAGTAGAGTAGTATGGAAGCGGAAATACACCAATGAGAGGAAGAGTGGGAAACAGAAGAGAGAAGAAAGATGGGAAGAGAGGAATAGGAGAGAGGGGAAGAGGGGAAGATGAGGAGGATAAGGAGGAGTGGAATGAAGAGAGAGGAGAAGGAGAAAGGAAGGTGAAGTAGAGTAGTATGGAAGCGGAAATACACCAATGGGAGGAAGAGTGGGAAACAGAGGAGAGAAGAAAGATGGGAAGAGAGGGATAGGAGAGAGGGTAAGGGGGGAAGATGAGGAGGATAAGGAGGAGTGGAATGAAGAGAGAGGAGAAGGAGAAAGGAAGGTGAAGTAGAGTAGTATGGAAGCGGAAATACACCAATGAGAGGAAGAGTGGGAAACAGAAGAGAGAAGAAAGATGGGAAGAGAGGAATAGGAGAGAGGGGAAGAGGGGAAGATGAGGAGGATAAGGAGGAGTGGAATGAAGAGAGAGGAGAAGGAGAAAGGAAGGTGAAGTAGAGTAGTATGGAAGCGGAAATACACCAATGGGAGGAAGAGTGGGAAACAGAGGAGAGAAGAAAGATGGGAAGAGAGGGATAGGAGAGAGGGTAAGGGGGGGAAGATGAGGAGGATAAGGAGGAGTGGAATGAAGAGAGAGGAGAAGGAGAAAGGAAGTAGAGTAGAAAAGGATGATGGAGGGAAGAAAGGAGGTAGGAGAGAGGTAGAAGAAAGAGGTGTATGGAGAGCAGAAGAGCTAATAATGGGTTTTTATCTTTCTGGGTGTTGATGACAAGAGGAACTGATGTAATTACTACTTAATACAATAGGATATTGGCTATGTAATAGTATACATGTGATTTATATGTTTTGAAAATGGAAAATAAAGTAAACTAAAGTACAAAATGAATGTTGGAAAATAACAGTGAAGCTTTTGCAAAATAAAATTTCTACTTGCAAAAAACAAAATTCAAAATGGCAGCAATCACGGTTTCGTCAAAGCTTCGACCATTTTTTTATGGGTACATTATTTGACGGACCCTCACATGTTGTTAAGGAAGACACATACAGGGAGTCCTCGACTTACAACCGTTTGTTTAGTGACCGAAGTTAGAACAGCCCTGAAAAATGTGACTCATGGCTGTTTCCCACACTTAACGACCGTTGCCGCAATCCCATTGTCCCACGACCAAAATTCAGACGCTTGGCAACTGACTTCGTATTTATGGACGGTTGCAGCGTCCCTGGGGTCATGTGATCCCCTTTGGCGACTTCCTGACAAGCAAAGTCAATGGGGAAGCCAGATTCACTTAACAACCGCGTGACTCACTTAACAACCGTAGCAAGAAAGGTTGAAAAAAAACGGGGCAAAATTCACTTAACAAATGCCTCGCTTGGCAATGGAAATTTGAGGTTCAGTTGCGGCTGTATTTTGTCACGGGTTCTCTGGGCGTGGCTTGCTGGGCGTGGCTTGCTGGGCGTGGCTTGGTGTGGGGTTATGTGACTGGGTGGGCGTGGCCAACTTTTTTTAATTTTTAAAGCATTTTTTATTGCTTATTCGTCTGAACTGGTAGTAAAAAAATGCTTTAAGAAGTGAAACAAAAAAGGCTTAGCTGTGCTATGTAATAGTGGGAACCTTTCCCCCCCCCACTTTTACAATATTTTTTACTACGGGTTCGGGCGAATAGATAGCAAAAAATGCTTTAAGAAAAAAATAAAGACTCAGCTGTGCCCTTCATGCCCACTTTTTAAAGCATTTTTTCCTACTACTGGTTCGGGCAAACAGGCAGGAAAAAAAATACTTTAAATAGGTGGGGGCGGAGGGGGGAGCTGAGCTGCATGATCCTCGCAAGTTATTTTTGTTACTACCAGTTTGCAGAACCAACGACAATTATCCCTACCGGTTCGTACCAACCGGCGTGAACCGGTAGCATTTCACCCCCTGAATAAACTGCTAAATAATAAATAATGTTAATTTAAAAAATATGGAACCATAAAAAAGAGAAAAACAACCCGTTGGAGCAGTGTTTCTCAACCTTGGCAACTTGAAGATGTCTGGATTTCAAGTCCCAGAATTCCCCAGCCAGCATTCGCTGGCTGGGGAATTCTGGGACTTGAAGTCCAGACATCTTCAAGTTGCCAAGGTTGAGAAACACCGCATTGGAGGGAAAATCTTTGGATTGGAGGAGGTCTATTTTTCTCTTTGGTTTTGAGAGCAAAAAGGCAAAACATTTCTCTGACATTTGAGTGGCAGTTTCTCCCCCCACCCCCCACCCCGAATCTCCTCTGGGGAAAAAATATATATAATAACGGAGGTGGATGACGTCTTTCTGCTATTTAGGTCTATGATACGCTTAATGGGCCTATCTCGCCTTTGCCTAGAGAGAAACACGGAATGTTGTTCCTTGTCATTCTGAGCTCTGCAGCACCGTTGAAATGGCAAAGACTTCTGGGTCTCCAGGCAGTTTACCCCGTGGCATCCTTAGGGGGGGTTGGAGACAGCTTGGAAGTGAGCAGGTAGACCTGATCGCAATCGTTAGCGTCAAGAAAAAGACAAAGGAAGAGGGAAGGGGAAGGGAGAGGGGATGGGAGGATGGATGGAAGGAAGGAAGGAAGGAAGGAAAGAGAGGGAAAAGAGGAGGGAGGGAGGGAGAGGGGAATAGGGAGGGAGAGGGGGAAGGGGAGGGCAAGGAGACTGGGGGTGAGTGAAAAAGATAGGGGGAGAGGGAGGGAAGGAAAGAGAAAGAAAGGGAGATGGAGAGAGAGAGAGACAGAAAGGGAAGAGGGAGGAAAAGGAAGGAATGAGGGAATTGATGGATGGATAGATAATAAATAGGTAGGTAGGTAGGTAGGTAGGTAGGTAGATAGATAGATAGATAGATAGATAGATAGATAGATAGATAGATAGATAGATAGATAGATAGATAGATCTACTGTAGCTAGAGAGATGGATTGATGGATGTGTGTTTGGGTGGGGGAGAGAGATGGAGAAAGAGAGAGAGAGAATAAGATGATAAATAGATAGATAGATAGATAGATAGATAGATAGATAGATAGATAGATAGATAGATAGATAGATAGATAGATAGATAGATAGATAGATAGAAGCGTGGATGGATGGATAGATGGACAGATAGATATAGAGAGATGGATGGATAGATAGATATAGCTAGAGAGATGGATAGATGGATGAGTGGGTGGATTGATGGATGTGTGCTTGGGTGGGGGAGAGAGATGGAGA
Organism: Thamnophis sirtalis; assembly: GCF_051295495.1. Lineage (NCBI taxonomy): Eukaryota > Metazoa > Chordata > Lepidosauria > Squamata > Natricidae > Thamnophis > Thamnophis sirtalis. Next base: position 94,101,687 of record NW_028261387.1, read on the forward strand.
AAGAGAGAGAGAATGATGATGATAGAGATAGATAGATAGATAGATAGATAGATAGATAGATGGATGGATGGATGGATGGATGGATGGATGGATGGATGGATGGATGGATGGATGGATGGATGGACGGATGGTGGGTGGATGAATGGATGGATGGATAGAGATGGATAGAGAGATAAAGAGTGATGATAATTGATAGATGATAGATAGATGATAGACAGACAGACAGATAGACAGATATTGATAGAAAGATAATAGAGGATAGATAGATAGATAGATAGATAGATAGATAGATAGATAGATAGATAGATAGATAGATAGAGATGTACGTGTGTTTGGATGAGGGGGGGGAGAGAGACAGAGAGAAAGAGAAAGAGAGATAAAAACAGACAGACAGAGAGCTGCAGACAGGGTGGAATCAAATTAGCACCATTTCCAGACTCAGCAGGCTCATTCGCAGCTTTTAATCCCCGCGCCCTCCCCCTCAATTAAAACCAGATTAGAGATCTGGAATCCATCTGTCTTCCCTTTAATGCTGTTCTCAGGGGCTGCTCTTTGAATGCGATGGGCAGGACGGGCCCTGCAGGAGATGAAGCTTTTCATTCCCCCCACCCCCTCCCCCGCCTAGCATGCTGTCTCCTTGATGGAGGTTGCCATGAACCACCACCACCCCACCTCACCCCCCCCCCGGAAGGGAAGGGAAGGGACGGGAATGGAGAAAGTAGCCGGGCCCAAAGTGCCAGCTGGAAGCCACTCCATCCGGCTCCATCCGGCTCCAAGCTTCGTGTGGCAATCAAATCCCTGAAAAACCCCAGTAGGTTTTGAAAAGCCACAGAAAAAGAGCCAGAGAACGAGAACTGGCTTCGTAGAATAATTGGGTCACAAGGGACCCCTGAGGTCTTCTAGTCCAACCCCCTGCTGGACTGGTTGTAAGAGAAGGAAAATGAATCCTGTAGTCGGCTTAGGGATTGTCAGCGAAATGAGGCAGAGAGCCAAGTGAGATATGGGTAGTCCTCGAGTTATGGCCACAATGGAGCCCAATTTTCTGTATCTATCTATCTATCTATCTATCTATCTATCTATCTATCTATCTATCTATCTATCTATCTATCTATCATCTATCTATCCACACACAAACACACACATACTAGTCTCCCTTTATTTATTTATCAGCACAAATGCAACATCTATCTATCTATCTATCTATCTATCTATCTATCTATCTATCTATCTATCTATCTATCTATCTATCTATCTATCTACAGTATATAAATATGTGTGTGTGTGTGTGTGTGTGTGTGTCTGTGTGTGTGTGTCTGTGTGTCTGTGTGTCTGTGTGTGTCTGTATGTGTGTGTGTGTGTGTGTGTGTGTGTTCCAGCAGAACTCTGGAATGCCTTGAGCAATTTCAACCAAATTTGGTACACAAATGACCTACTCTCTGGAAACAAATCTTGTGGGGGTAATACCCCTTGGGGTATGTGTTCTGTTATGATACAGCATGTTGTGCTGTAAAACGGATTCTACTGTACTGCCGTAACATGGCTTCTACTGTGCAGCGCAGTGGAGCTGCCATGGTAACGGCTTCACAGTACTCCCTCTGGTAAAGGGGAAAATCCAATATTAGAAATTACATGTTGTTCTGGACATTTCCCCCCCTATAAATAAACACCCAGGCAATGCCGGGTTATCAGCTAGTAATAAAATAAAATTAGAATGTTTCGCTTAATGGCTTCTTTGTTTGGCAATGTAAATTCTGTTCCTGCTTATGGCCATAAGTCGAGGGCTAGCTAACAAAAAGATATCGAATTTCTACAGACCTTGTCTGGTTGTTCCTTAGACCTGGACACAGGAGAAAAACAGAATTAGCAAACCTTTGCAAAAATTCATGGTTGTAAATCATAATCGATTTCTTTCCCCACATTATCTGAATTTGAAGGTCAAGATTTTTACATCAACAGAGTTAATAAAGCTCTAGTCAAACTTGTGGAGTTGAGTTGATTGAACTGGCCTACCTTGAAGGGCTGGCATCCGCCTTGAAAGCCTGACCGTGTTTTCCCTCCCCTCCCTTTTACACCTGAGTAAGGCAGCCATCTTTCTAGCCCGCTATGTCTGTTGACTATTGTGGGGTTTTTTTCCAAACGTGGCTCCTTTAAGAGAGTGTGGACTTCAGCTCCCAGAATGCTCGCTGGTTGGGGAATTCTGGGAGTTGAAGTCCACCCCTCTTAAAGTGCCGGCGTTTGAGAAGCACCATCCTGATTTTACCTCCAAATTGTTCATCCTCTGATTGGTAACAAAAGACAGGCCCAATTTCGCTCACCTTCTTTCCTCTTTAGGTAGATATAAAGCACCACGCAGAGCAAACACACCAGGATGAAGCCAGAAACTCCGATAGCGATTGGGATGATTAATTTCTCTCTGTAAGCTAAAGAGAAACCTCTAATTGTCATGCTGAAAAGGACAAAAACCACAATCACAGTTTTATTCCCAGGTATTAAACTGAACATCCTTTGCAGAAAAAACTAACTTCGTTTGTACTTAAAGCGGTTTACAGAGTCAGCATATCGCCCCCAAAAATTCCGGGTCCTCATTTCACCCACCTCGGAAGGATGGAAGGCTGAGTCAACCTTGAGCCGGTGAGATTTGAACTGCCGAACTGCAGATAGCAGTCAGCTGAAGTGGCCTGCAGTACTGCACTCTAACCACTGCGCCACCTCGGCTCACATATATGTCAAAACGTCCCTGGAAAATTCTAAGAGGAGTGAAAATGTCAAGAAAGGATTGTTTACATATTTTTCTGCAAAGTAGGAGCAGAAACTCCACTTAACAGCCACCGTTGAGCCAAAATTTGTGTTGCTCAGCGAAACGTTTGTTAAGTGAATTTTGCCTCATTTTCCTGCCACAGTTGTTAAGTGAATCACTGCCGCTGTTAACTTAGCAACATGGTTGTTAAGTGAATCTTCCTTCCCTATTGTCTCGTCGGAAGGTCGCAAAAGAGGATCACAGCAACGGTCACAAATATGAGTCAGTGAGCAAGCTTTTAAATTTGGAGCCCCATGAACCCGAGGACGCGGCAATGGTCATAAGTGTGAAGAACGGTCATCAGTCACCTTGTTCAGTGCTGTTGTAACTTCCAACGGCCACTAAATGAACTGTTGTAACTCGAGGACTGCCTGTACAGAATAGATCAACGGGTAAGAAAATATAGATCAGAAATAAATCAGTTGCTCTCCCTTCTACAGGTAGTCCTTCACTTATAGCCATTCGTCGCCTCCTAGCAATTTGCCTCCTTGCAGGAAACGGGGAAACTGGGCCTTGAGGAGGTGGCGATAGGCTGTGGCAATCCCTGCAGCCTGAAACAGCTGATCATCGGGAGGCCGGTGCTGAAACTGAAACTGAAACTGAAACTTGCTGTTCGCTGCAAGAAGGCAAATTGCTGGGAAGCAGAGGCAGATTTTTCTTCTTCTTCTAATCAAGCTAGACTGAAACAGGCTGTTTGCTGTTTGCTGCAAGGAGGTAAGTCAATAACTAAAAATGCCTGCAGAATGTTCAAATTATTAGACTTATTTTTTTAAAGACTGTTTGTTTGTTGATTGGATTTATTCATATTGGTATTTTTTTCCAGACCCGCAGTAAAGCATTTCTTAAAATATGACTTTTAAACTTCTTATCCAGTTTTTTGTTGAATAACAAATAAGCATGCCAACCATATACCAGATCGTATCCCTCGATATTCAGTATTCTATCATTAGTTAAATGAGTCCAATCACTAATTACAGATAGCGCCACTGCATCGTAATATAATTTTAGGTTAGGTAATTTCAAGCCTCCTCTCTCCCGTACATCTCGCATTATTTTCATCTTTACCCTCGGCTTCTTTCCTGCCCATACAAATTTGTTGACACCCTTCTGCCATTCTAAAAGATTCGTGTCTTTTTAAAGTATAGGTAACATTTGGAAGAGAAATAAAAAGTTTGGTAAAATGTTCATTTTCACTGCTGCTATCCTACCCAGCAAAGATAACTGTAATTTCACCCATTTTTTCATCTCTATCTGTATACTATGCCAAAGTGGTTCATAATTATGCTTATATAATTTCCCGTTTGAGGTTAAAATATTAACTCCAAGATATTTGACTTTTTTGACCACCTCACATCCTAGCGTCCCTCCTAGTTCTTCCTTTTGTTTAGTATTCATATTTATAGCTAATATTTTGGTTTTCCCTAAATTTATTTTAAAACCAGATACTTGACCATATTGATTAATCGTATTCATTGATTCCTGCGGTTGTTCCAATATTATGACCAAATCGTCCGCAAAAGCGCGCACTCTGTATTCTTGCTGCCTAATCTTGATCCCTTTTAGACCATCCAATATTGGATTTATATTTTATTTTTCTCCCAAAGGACTCAGGGCGGCGTACAACACTTGAAAAAAACACACCATATTACAAAAGTTAAAAAAGAAATTAGAGCACCCCAAAACAAACCCAATTAATATTAACAATAACATTTTAAAAATTAGATTAAAATTAACAATTAAGTCAATTATTTATTTTATTTTATGGTTTTATGGTTTTATTATTTATAGGCCGCCCTTTTCCCTGAGGGGACTCAGGGCGGCTTACAATATATAGGGAGGGGAGTACAAGACAGTAAGACATAAAACAATATATAAGTAAAAATAGTACACAACATTCATCATTCGGGTGGGGACGGATTACGATCTTTATCCCCAGGCCTGACGGGATAGCCAGGTCTTGAGGGCTGTACGGAAGGTCTGGAGGGTGGTGAGGGTGCGAATCTCCACGGGGAGATCATTCCAAAGGGTCGGAGCTGCTACTGAGAAGGCTCTCCTCCGCGTAGTTGCCAGTCGACACTGACTGGCGGATGGAACTCGGAGGAGGCCTAATCTGTGCGATCTAGTAGGTCGCAAGGAGGTAATTGGCAGGAGGCGGTCTCTCAAGTACGCAGATCCACTACCATGAAGGGCTTTGTTCAGGGCAGGCCGGCTTGCTGGAAAAGCCAACTTTTTAGGGCGCGTCGGAAGGACCGGAGGTCGGAGATTATGCGAAGCTCCGGGGGGCAGCTGATTCCAGAGGGAAGGCACTCCCACAGAGAAGACTGCTTTATTATTGTTCCAGACAACAAAATGAAGAAGATTTTTAAAAGTAAACGCTTGATCTGAAGAGGCCCAGTGCTATTGTATCTTTTTTTAAATAGCAGAGAATAACATATACTTCCAGAAAGCCACATCAATTTTAACAGTCTCTGTACAAGTATACTCTGAAATGTAACGCCCGTGACACGACAAAACCGCGCTCGTCAAAATCGCGGTGATAAAATCGCGGCGCTAAAGCCGCGACGTCATCACCGCGCGTCATCACCGCCGCGACAAGAGCGGGGCAACAGAAGGGTGCTTTAAAACGGCGCCGCGGCAGAAAGCCGACTTCAATTAAGGTAAGCATTAGGATTAGGTTTAGGGGTTTGTTTTAGGGTTAGGTTTAGGGTTAGGTTTAGGTTTAGGGTTAGGGTTAGGGTTAGGGTTAGGGTTAGGGTTAGGTTTAGGGTTAGGTTTAGCGTTAGGGTTAGGTTTAGGGTTAGGTTTAGGTTTAGGTTTAGGTTTAGGTTTAGGGTTAGGCTTAGGCTTAGGCTTAGGCTTAGGCTTAGGTTGAGGGTTAGGTTTAGGGTTAGGGTTAGGGTACTGAGTGCTTGGGAATGCACGAATTTGCCCTCCGCGATTATGTTATCACGGTAGGGTCGCGTTTTTCCTTAGCGCTTAGAACGGCGCAAATTAGTCTTCGCGCTTATGTCTCCGCGGATAAGGGCTTCGCGGATTTGTGGTGGAACCTGTAACGCCACAAACAGTGTATATTGTCTGTGCTGTTTTCTGTTTGCTGCAAGGAGGCAAATTGCTGGGAGGCAGAGGCAAATAGTTTCCCCCTTGTTTTCCTTCCCAAAAGCTAGCTGCCTCTTATACTTTGGAGCGTCTTATATTCCGAAAAATACAGTATGTCTCAAAGTTGCTGAAACCTCAGAGTCATACTGTAGAAGGCTGCAATATGGGGGTCAAACAGATGACTGTATCTCCACAAGCATTGCATTGGCAAACGTAACACTTTACCAATGTTCATTGGGGCGTGTGTGTGCATGGTCACACCAAATTTCATCTAAATCCGTGATGGTCTGAAATCAGACCAGTTGACACATGGAACGACCCAATGATTTGCCTAACAAAGAGAAGGACGAGATGTGACATGATAGCTGTCACCCAATATTTGAAGGGCTGCCCCAAAGAAGAGGGAGTCAAGCTGTTCTCCAAGGCACCCAAGGGCAGGACAAGAAGCAATGGGTGGAAACTAGCCAAGGAGAGAAGCAATCCAGAATTAAGGAGAAATTTCCTGACAGTGAGAACAATTAATCAGTGGAACAGAAGTTGCCTCCAGAAGTTGTGAATGCTCCAACAGTGGATGGTTTTTAAGGAGAGACTGTGTAGGAAGTTATCACTCAGCCCTCTCCCAGAAAAATGAAATATCCTAAGAAATATTGAAAAGGCAGAATATTTCTCTGGATGTGAAAGGAAAGAAACATGTTTTAAAAGACAGAACAGCTGCCTGTAGCTTCCTGCCCATCCCCACTTTGTCAATGGGCCATTAAGAAGGCCAAGCCAGTCCACTTTACATAATAAAGAGTTCTCCCCTTCAGCTCCAGGGGGATGGGATTAAGGCATGATAATATTGGCCCTTTACTCAACTGACCACATGGCATCTGAGAACTCATCCATACCTGGATTCAAAACACAGCCCAGAGAGTTGCCCCTGTATGACCCCATGGGAGTCTGACAACCAATCAGAATACATTTCTTACACAGGAACAGGAAACAGAGAGGTGGGACTGAACAGGTTATAAAAAGCCTAGCAAGCCCCTCCCTCGGCCCTTCTCTTCTTCTCCACCAACATTGAAGCATGTGGTCACCTTTTCTGTTCAGGGCTCAAGCCATGTGGTCCTGTCCACCAATAAACCATCTTTCCAAGCAGCCTCCATGTCTCCAGTGTCTTTTCCCCCACTTGGAGCCGAACCCAGAAGGACATTTCTTTCATCAACTGGACAGCTAGAAGGCCTCCTACAAGGGCAGGGATTGGACTAGAAGACCTCCAAGGTCCCTTCCAACTCTGTTATTCTATTATTCTGTTTCTGGAGGCTTCAAGGGACTTGGGATAATTCACGTCCAAATCTGGGACCAGGAATGGCTTAGCACTAACACACAGGTCCCCAGAACCAGAAGCCAAGTAAACAAACTTCACACACAGCTTGTTCACACTCACCTTCTACAACTACCAGAGTCCCCGGTCCTTGAAGCCAATCGTGAGATTTCCCAATCACTCTCATCTCCTTCACACAGTAATAAGTCCCCGCGTCTTCCAGAGTAACATTGCTGATGGAGATGGTGAAATCCGTGTTGGAACCTGGAGAATTCCTTGTTACTCTTTTGTCTTTATCATCAGGCTGGATATCTGCGTAGATGAGCTTCCGCACACTTTTTTCTCCCAAGTACCATTTCACAGGACCAGGTTTGAGGTTGGGAGCCACTTGGCACTCCAGGTGGAGAACTTCTCCTATTACGAGCGAAACAGACCCCTGGGGCTGCAAGAGCCCTGAATTCTGGGCGTTAATACCTGAAAAAGAGGATCCAGATTGTAGTTAAACCATAGAACCCTAGGGCTGGAAGGGATCCTGGAGGTCTTGTAGTCCAACCCCTAGAGAATCAGTCAACCCCCTCTTCTCTGGGTCAGCCCCTCCCGTACTGGAAGACAGTTATCAAGTCCCCTCTAATTCTTCCCTGCAATAGGATTGACATCCCTCCCTCCTCGATGTTTATCATACAATTTAGCCCAGTGTGGGATTCAATTTTTTTTTTACTACTGGTTCTGTGGCCGTGAATTGGTGGGTGTGGCTTGGTGGGCGTGGCAGGGGAAGGATCCTGCAAAATCCCCATTTCCTCCCAATCAGCTGGGACTCGGGAGGCAGGGAATAGATGGGGGCGTGGCCAGCCAGAGGTAGTATTTACCAGTTCTCCGAGCTACTCAAAATTCCCGCTACTGATCAGAACCTGCTGAATACCACTTCAGATTTAGCCTCCAGGATCAGGATCAGAAGAGGGCTGGAAGGGACCTTGGAGGTCTTCTAGACCAGCCCCCTGCTCAAGCAGGAGATCCCATACCATTTCAGACAACTGATTGTCCAGTCTCTTCCTAAAAACCTCCAGTGACAACGCACCCACAACTTCTGGTGGCAAGCAGTTCCACTGGTCAATTGTCCTCACTATTAGGAAGTGTCTCCTTAACTCCTTAACTTGCTTCTCTCCTTGAAGCTCAATGGAACTTCACAGCACAGTTCTGAGTCAATGAATGAAGCGCTGGGAGGCACCAGTTGGGAGAACCCCAAATCAGTGGGGTATTTCAGGGTCAAACGGCTTGGAAAGAAGGCTGGTGGGGCACCAGAGGATTGATGATCCTCAGTGCCACATAGAACATAGAATAATGAAGTTAGAAGGGACCTTGGAGGTCTTCTAGTCCAACCCCCTGCTTGAGCAGGAACCCAATACAATGCATCCTTGTCTCCTCCTTCAAATGACCTCCTAATTGGGGGGGTGTCACTTAATGCCCACATGGACAAGCGCAGGAGTTCCTTTCCAAATACTCCGAAGCGGTGGGCTGATTCCCGAGAGTCCTCCACGAGAAACACAGAATTAATGGCTGCGATTTGATTTAAATTCCTGCCATCTAGTGGCTTCATCTGAGAGGGACAAGGTTGGTGCGAAGCAGCGTTACTTCCTGGAGCAGTCTGGACTCTGGAGGGCGGAGCCATCTCCTCCACGGTGAGACCACAACTTGAGACCACAAGAGGCTCCATCTCAGCGGGAAGAGAGTTGAGCTGGGCTCCTTGACTCCTCCAACCTCTTGAAGCACCCCTCAAAAGGGACCATAGGAGACCACAGGCCGGAGAACGGAGATAGGGAGGCCCATAACTAACTTCCCCGGGTCACACTTTCACACCAAGCTAGTAGTAACCAATAGAAAATATCTAACACCCTTTCAGGGGTCCTTCCTCTGCTCCCAAGACAGCCCAACATGGAAAGTGAGATTGTTATTCTGATTAGGATACGGAGGGATTCCGATGAACGATGAGAGATTTCTGTGAATTGCCACTCCTCCCCCCACAAAGAGAAGGAAAGGAAAAAAAGAATGAGCATGGAGAACCACATTGTGGTTTGGGAGGAGATGAACTCTTTAGCCTCAACTTCCCTCCCATCAGGCTCAGCAATAGCTGCCCATAAAGATGATGAGGAAACTGGAGGCTAAAACATATGAGGAACGGTTGCAGGAACTGGGCATGGCTGGTCTAGGGAAGAGAAGGACCAGGGGAGACAGGAGAGCAGTCTTCCAATATTTGAGGGGCTCCCACAATGAAGAGGGGCTCAAGCTATCCTCCAAAGCCCCTGAAGGCAAGATAAGAAACAATGGAAGGAAACTAATCAAGGAGAGAAGCAACCTGAAATCAAGGAGAAACTTTCTAAGAGTGAGGACAATTACTCAGTGGAATGACTTGCCTTCAGAAACTGTGAATGCTCCAACATTGGAGGTTTTTGAGAAGAGGCTGGAGAACCATTGGTCTGGAATGGTATAATTCTCCTTCTCGAGCAGGGGGTTGGACTAGAAGACCTCTGAGATTCCTTCCGCTGCCATTATTCTGTTATTCTTTCGTTCACTATCTCAGTTGCTTCTGTCTAAAGTCTTTCAGCCAGATCACTTACCTCCGTTACTTGTTGAAGACAGGCTGGAAAGGACAATGAAAAACAGACCCGAAAAGCGGACACCAGAAGCCATTGGGGAAGCTGGTTCCGTTCAACAGGTGACAACTTTCGTTTCTCCTTGATGGTGGCCTGAGCCGCTGTGGATTGTCACACAATCGGTTGCTTCTGCGTAGTGTCTGGCTGCAGATTTGTCAATTTCCCAAAAGGGAAGTCACAACAGGAAACAGATATGACATGAAGACATTAACCCCAAGCAGGGTTTTTCAAAGACTCAAGAGGGAAAGAGGGGGGGAGAGGGAGGGGGAGAAAGAGAGAGAGAGATTAGAGAGAGAGAGAGAGAGAGAGAGAGAGAGAGAGATGAGAGAGAGATGAGATGGGGAGGGAGAAAGAGAGGAGAGAGAGAGAGAGAAGAGAGAGGAGAAGGAGAGAGAGGAGAGAGAGGAGAGAGAGGGGGGAGATGGGGAGAGAGAAAGAGAGAGAGAGAAAAGAGGGAGATTAGAGAGAGAGAAAGAGAGAAAGAGAGAAAGAGAGATGAGAGAGAGAAAAGAGGGAGATTAGAGAGAGAAAGAGAGAGAGAGGAGGAGAGAGAGGAGATGGGAAGAAAGAGAGAGAGGAGAGAGAGAGAGAGAAAAGAGGGAGATTAGAGAGAGAGAAAGTGAGAGAGAGAGAGAAGAGGGAGGGGAGAGAGAGATGAGATGGGGAGAGAGAAAGAGAGAGAGAGAAAAGAAGGAGATTAGAGAGAGAGAGAAAGAGCGAAGAGAGAGAGGAGAGAGAGATGAGATGGGGAGAGAGAAAGAGAGAGAGGAGAGAGAGAAAGGAGGAGATTAGAGAGAAGAGAGAGAGAGAGGAGAGAGAGAGGAGATGGGAAGAAAGAGAGAGAGGAGAGAGAGAGAGAGAAAAGAGGGAGATTAGAGAGAGAGAAAGTGAGAGAGAGGGAGAAGAGGGAGGGGTGAGAGAGAGGAGATGGGGAGAGAGAAAGAGAGAGAGAAAAGAAGGAGATTAGAGAGAGAGAGAAAGAGCGAAGAGAGAGAGGAGAGAGAGAGGAGATGGGGAGAGAGAAAGAGAGAGAGGAGAGAGAGAGAAAGGAGGGAGATTAGAGAGAAGAGAGAGAGAGAGAGAGAGGAGAGAGAGAGGAGAGAGGAGAGAGAGAGAAAAGAGGGAGATTAGAGAGAAGAGAAAGAGAGAGAGAGAAGAGAGAGAGGAGAGAGGAGAGAGATGAGATGGGGGAGAGAGAAAGAGAGACATGAGAGAGAGAGAAAAGAGGGAGATGAGAGAGAGAGAGAGAGAGAGAGAGAGAGAGAGGAAGAGGAAGAGAATCTCAGCGTCTTAGTCAACCACCACTGAAGTTATGATCCAGCCATGTGCTGCAGCTGCCTAACAAACCAATGCAGCCCCAGGTTGCATCAACAGAGGGATGACATCAAGGCCATCTGAAGGGTTACTTAGTTTTAGAGTCTACTGGTGAGACCACGCTTCGAATTCTGCGTCCAGTTCTGATCACCACAACACACAAAAGAAGAAGTTGAGACTCTGGAAAAAGTGCAGAGAAGAGCAACTGATGAGGGGGCTGGATGTTAAAACGTACAATGAACGGTTTCAGGAATTGGGTAGGTCCAGGAGTTTAATGGTAGGGACCCAGTGGCTCAGTGGCTAAGATGCTGAGCTTGTCGATCAGAAAGATCATATATTCTGCAGTTCGAATCCCTAGCGCCGCGTAACGGAGTGAGCTCCCGTGACTTGTCCCAGCTTCTGCCAACCTAGCAGTTCAAAAGCACATAAAAAACGCAAGTAGGAAAATAGGAACCACCTTTGGTGGGAAGGGAACAGTGTTCCGTGCGCCTTCAGCATTGAGTCCTGCCGGCCACATGACCACGGAGATGTCTTCGGACAGCGCTGGCTCTTTGGCTTTGAAACGGAGATGAGCACCGCCCCCTAGAGTTGGGAATGACCAGCATATATGTATGAGGGGAACCTTTAACTTTGCCTTTTAGTAGTTTAATGAAAAGAAGGTCTAGGGCAGACATGAGAGAAGTCTTCCAATATCTCAGGGGCTGCCCCTAATAAGAGAGGGTGAAGCTATTCTCGAAAGCCCCAGAAGGCAGGACGAGAAGCAATGAGTGGAAACTAATTTATATCTTTCAGAGATCCCTGGAGCACCGTGGAACTACCAGAGGACTGGAAAAGAGCTGATGTGGTTCCCATCTTCAAAAAAGGGGAAAAAACAGATCCAGGAAACTACAGACCTATCAGCCTGACCTCAATACCAGGAAAGATTCTGGAAAAGATAATCAAGCAAACGAATTAGCGAACACCTAGAAGCAAACAAAGTAATAGCCAAAAGCCAACATGGGTTTGTCAAAAACAGATCATGCCAGACTAATCTTATTGCATTCTTTGATAATGTGACAAAATTAGTGGACCAGAGGAATGCCGTCGATATAGTTTACTTGGACTTCAGTAAGGCATTTTAGCAATTAGCAATTAGACATATATACCGCTTCATAGGGCTTTCAGCCCTCTCTAAGCGGTTTACAGAGTCAGCATATCGCCCCCACAGTCTGGGTCCTCATTTTACCCACCTCGGAAGGATTGAAGGCTGAGTCAACCTTGAGCCGGTGAGATTTGAACCGCTGAACTGCAGATAACAGTCAGCTGAAGTAGCCTGCAGTACTGCACCCTAACCATTGCGCCACCTCGGCTCTTATATGGTCTACCTTATTTGATAAGGTAGACCATAACCTACTACTACTAGATAAAGTAGAAGAATGTGGGTTGGACAGCATCACCAACAGATGGATTCGTAACTGGCTGACCAACCACACTCAACGTGTCGTCCTCAATGGAACTGCATCTACATGGAGGAAAATATGCAGTGGGGGACCCCAAGGCTCTGTTTTGGGCCCAGGATTCTTCAACATCTTCATCAATGATTTGGATGAGGGAATAAATGGGAAACTCATCAAATTTGCAGATGACACCAAGCTGGCAGGAATAGTCAACACTCCAAAAACTAGACTAAAGATACAGAAGGATCTTGACAAACTTGAACATTGGGCACTATCTAATAAAATGAAATTTAATGATGAAAAGAGGAAGGTTCTATATTTAGGCAACAAAAACAAAATGTACAGGTACAGTATAGGTGGCACCTTGCTCAGTAGTAGTAACTGTGAGAGGGATCTTGGAGTCCAAGTGGACAAACCATTTAAATAGGAGCCAGCCGTGTGCAGCAGCTGCCAAAAAAGCCAACACAGTTCTAGGCTGCATCAACAGAGGGACAGAATCAAGATCATGTGAAGTCTTAATGCCACTTTATAAGGCCTTGGTAAGGCCACACTGGGAATACAGCATTCAGTTTTGGTCGCCACGATGTAGAAAAGATGTGGAGACTCTAGAAAGAGTGCAGGGAAGAGCAACGAAGATGATTAGGAGACTGGAGACTAAAACATATGAAGAACGGTTGCAGGAACTGGGTAGGTCTAGTTTAATGAAAAGAAGGACTAGGGGAGACATGATAGCAGTCTTCCAATATCTCCGGGGTTGCCACAAAGAAGAGGGAGTCAAACTATTCTCCAAGGCACCTGAGGGCAGAACAAGAAGCAATGGGTGGAAACTAATCAAGAAGAGAAGCAACTTAGAACGGAGGAGAAATTTCCTGACAGTGAGAACAATTAATCAGTGGAACAGAAGTTGCCTCCAGAAGTTGTGAATGCCCCAACACTGGAAGCCTTTAAGAAGATGCTCGATAGCCATTTGTCTGGAACAGTATAGGGTTTCCTGCCTAGGCAGGGGGTTGGACTAGAAGACCTCCAAGGTCCCTTCCAACTCTGCTATTGTATTATATTGCAATCAAGGAGAGAAGCAATCAGGAGAAATTTCCTGACAGTGAGAACAATAAATCAGGGGAACAACTTGCCTTCAGAAGTTTTTGGTCCTCCATCTCTGGGGGGTTTCCAAAAGGGATTGGACAGCCCTTCAACCAGGATGGTCTAAGCTCTCTTGTCTTGATCAGGGGTTGGACTAGAAGACTTCATAGTTTCCTTCCAGTCCTCGGATTCCTTGTTTTAATTGTACCCAGAAGCAGATTGGCCCCCAACGCAACTCACCTAAGAATGGTATTATATATGCCATCCTATGGACCTCCAAAATTACTATCAGAGTTGGAAGGGACCTCGTAGGTCATCTAGTCCTGCCCTGCTGCATTCTGGATCAATTGTAGCTTCCAAAACCCCTTCAAGGGTAACCTCATGTAGAACGCATAGCAGTAATCCAAAGGAGAGATAACCAGGGCCCCGAGTAAACGAGTGCAGGGCCGCGTGATTCGGAAAAGGGCTAGAAAAAGAAATGCAATTCCTTAGAAATGTTAAACTTAAATAGAAATACGAGTCTGTATTTAGAAAGGGGAAATGGGAGTTCCTCTTTTGTTTCTTCTGTGGAAGGAAATGTCGCAGACGGAGCAAGAGATGGAGTAGCTGCAGGAGAAGGGAAGGCAAGAGCTGGGGGGGTGGGGTTAAGTATGTCATCAGCTTAGAGTCATAATCTTGCTGTAATTCAGCAAGATTCACCCCTGTAATTCAGGGGTGTCGGAGCTGGCAGCAGAGTTGGACAGTGAAGAGGTTGGGGAGAAAAATGGGCCAGTCCTGGAGTCTGGGGAAGTCTCAGATGAGGGCTCTGCGCCGGAGGCAGAGAGGGGGCCAGAGCCGTATGCTCTGTGAGCTTCTGCAGGAAGCAATTTTGTTCGTTCTGGTCGGTTCAAGCTTGGTGAAGTTCTGTTGGACTCTATGCTAAGTTTGGCTTTGCAAAACTAATTGGCAATTAGGACTCTGGCAGCTGCCTCCAGAGTCAGACATCAGGGAGGCAAGGAACAGCAGGGGCCTGTTCCCAGTGTGCGCATGTGCAGAGCTGCCAGAAGGCAAGAACCATTAAGAAAAGAGGGTCGACTCGGGAGTAAGGGCTTGGAGATGATTGGCCCCTCCCATGAGACATAAAAGAGGAGCAAACAGGATGTGAGCTTCTGCAGGAAGCAATTTTGTTCGTTCTGGTCGGTTCAAGCTTGGTGAAGTTCTGTTGGACTCTATGCTAAGTTTGGCCTTGCAGAACTAATTGGCAATTAGGACTCTGGCAGCGTTTCAAGGGAGATAAAGGTGGGCGTATATCAACATTCCCCTGAAGAACTGTGGCCACTCGAGCAGACATCTGTCGGAATCTTTTTTTTTTTTTTAAACTTTTTTATTTTTCTTTTAAAAAAACAAACACAAATATGTCATCATTTGTCAATCATTAAGACATTGAAGTACAATTTTTTTTTGTTGTGTGTACCCCTTCCTCCCTCCACCCCCCCATCCCCCCTCCTCCTTCCCCCCCCGACTTCCCAGAACCCGTACACGGTATGGATTTTTAACTAACACAGTCTAAAATCTATTGAGAAAAAAGAAATAAAGAAATTAATGACATTCTAGATTGAACTTAGCTTCTTCTTACTGAACTAACTTTTAACAGTTTAAATCATTTCTGATCTTAAGCATAGGCTAACTGGAATTTCTTAGTCCCGTATTTATTTTGTATATAGTCAATCCATTTTTTCCAGTCTCGTTTATATCTCTCATTTGAATGATCTTTGAGATATGCCGATATTTTAGCCATTTCAGCTAAGTTTGTTACTTTCAATGTCCATTCTTGGATTGTAGGCAAGTCTTCCTTCTTCCAATATTGCGCCACCAACAGTCTTGCTGCAGTTATCAGGTGCAGAATCAAATTGGTCTCTACCACTGTAAAATCAGTACATATACCTAGTAAAAATAACTGAGGAATAAACTTTATCCTTCTTTTAAAAACATTTTGCATGACCCACCATATTTTATCCAAAATGCCTTAACCTTTTGGCAGGTCCACCATATATGATAATATGTAGCATCGAGAGAACCACACCTCCAACATTTAGGCTGTACATTCGGATACATAGAAGCCAACTTTTTAGGATCTAAATGCCATCTATAGAACATCTTGTAAAAATTTTCTCTCAGATTTTGAGCTTGTGTAAATTTCACATTTCTTACCCAAATTCTTTCCCATGTATCCAACATTATTGGTTCCTCAATATTTTGAGCCCATTTTATCATACAATCTTTTAACTAATTCTGTTTCCGAATCCATCTGTATTAATACATTATATATCCTCTTTATATGCATTAAGCTTTGATCTCTTATTTGTTTAAACAGATTATCCTCAACTTGAATAAAGCCAATTTTTTGATCTATTTTCCACCTAGCCTGTAATTGCCCATACTGGAACCATGTTTGAACTACCTTCTCCTCTTTTAATACCTCTAAAGATTTTAATTGTAATACCCCCCTTTCCGAGGTAAGAAGCTGTCTGTAAGTAAATCTGTCCTGTTTTTGTGCTGTATTCATATTTTCAATTGCATGTCTAGGAATTGCCCACATGGGTATCTTGTCATTTAATTTATATTGGTATTTCTTCCAAACCCGCAATAAAGCATTTCTTAAAATATGACTTTTAAAGTTCTTATCCAATTTTTTGTTGAATAACAGGTAGGCATGCCAACCAAATGCCAGATCGTGTCCCTCAATGTTCAATATTCTATCATTGGTTAAATGAATCCAATCACTAATTACAGATAATGCCACTGCATCATAATATAGTTTTAAATTAGGTAGTTTCAATCCTCCTCTCTCGCGTACATCTTGCATTATTTTCATCTTTACATCTGTCGGAAACATCTGTTAAATGTTTAACAGATGTTTAACAGGGTAAACATCTGTCGGAATCTTCACGGGCTGTTTGGGGAAGCCTTGCGGGCTGTGAATGACCACAATTCACAGCCGTATAAATAAAATAAAGTTTTTGGGACTAAGATTGTGATTTTAGCTTTCTCAGGAAGCGTAGGCCAGAACAGGTGTCAAACTCAACTTCATTCAAGGTGCCAAGGTGGCGCAGTGGTTAGAGTGCTGTACTGCAGGCCACTTCAGCTGACTGTTATCTGCAGTTCGGCGGTTCAAATCTCACCGGCTCAGGGTTGACTCTCAGCCTTCCATCCTTCCGAGGTGGGTAAAATGAGGACCCAGACTGGGTGTGGGGGGCGATATGCTGACTCTGTAAACCGCTTAGAGAGGGCTGAAAGCCCTATGAAGTGGTATATAAGTCTAACTGCTATTGCTATTGCTATTCATGGCCGCATCAAAGCTGTGGTTGACCTCTGATGGGCTGGGTGGGCGGCCGTGGCTGGCTGGGTGGGTGTGGCCAGCCAGGTGGGCGTTGCCAAGCAGGTGGGCATGGCCAGCTTGACACCACTCCCCAAACTGCTGTTTCCTCTTCGCATTAGGTCGACTGGGCTGAAGTCACGCTGGCCTGATCTTCCCTCCTTGCACTGGGTAGCCCAGGACGGCCCGCGGGCCAGATCCAACCCCATTGGGGGGGGGCGCATCCAGCCCACGGGCTTTGAGTTTGATGCCGCTGCTGTAAGCGATCCAAGCCCAACCCTTCTTGAATTACCTTGACCCTTCTTCTCTGATGCCAGTTCTGCACTGAACTTTAGTTGATTAGATGGTTGTGCATGGGCTTGAGCAAGGGTCTCCATACAGAGAGTCCTCGGCTTACAACAGTTCATTTAGCGACCGTCCAAAGTTACAACAGCACCGAAGAAAGGGACTTATGGCCGTTTTTCACAGTTGCAAGCTCTGCAGCATCTCCATGATCATTTCATCAAAATTCAGGTGCTTGACAACTAGCACTAATGCCAATTTGCTCATGTGCGTGCAAACAGTTCCACAGATTAATTGTTCTAACTGTCAGGAAATTTCTCCTTAGTTCAAGGTTGCTTCTCTCCTTGATTAGTTTCCACCCATTGCTTCTTGTCCTGCCCTCAGGTGCCTTGGAGAATAGCTTGACTCCCTCTTCTTTGTGGCAACCCCTGAGATATTGGAAGGCTGCTATCATGTCTCCCCTAGTCCTTCTTTTCATTCAACTAGACTTATCCAGTTCCTGCAACCGTTCTTCATATGTTTTAGCCTCCAGTCCCCTAATCCTCTTTGTGGCTCTTCTCTGCACTTTCTAAAATTTATACAATACAATACAATTGTATTGTAGGATGTGCTGAAAGTAGGGATACTCATTTCCATTCCAACGTTCCTTGTATGTTTTAGCCTCCAGCCCCCTAATCATTTTCGTTGCTTTTTCTCTGTACACTTTGCAAGTTGCCAGCACTTTTGCAGTGAAGTCTGGATGTAATAAAATATCCCTTTCCAAAACGCTCTCTCTCTCTCTCTCTCTCTCTCTCTCTCTTCTCTCTCTTCTCTCCTCTCTCTCTCTTTTTGGCAGAAGCCAACTCTATGTTACCATTTGATTTTTTTTAATCAATTTCATATATACATTCACAATTATATGATCTCATAAATGTTATTAATAATATGTATTTATAACAATTTTTCCCTACTGTTGACAATATACTTGAAGATTGCTTTTTTATCATCCCATAGATCCATCTTATCTTACAAGGGTCCTACTTCTTCTTCCCTCCCTCCCTCTTTCCTTCCCTCGTTTCTTCTCTCCTACTCCCCTTCCTTCCCTCCCTCCTTCCCCTTCCCTCCTTCTCTCCTTCCCTCCTTCCTTCCCTCCTTTCTTCTCTCCTTCTCTCCTTCCTTCCCTCCTCCTTCCCTCCTTTCTTCCCTCCTTCCTTCCCTCCTTTCTTCTCTCCTTCTCTCCTTCCTTCCCTCCTTCCTTCCCTCCTTTCTTCCCTCCTTCCTTCCCTCCTTTCTTCTCTCCTTCCTTCCCTCCTTCCTTCCCTCCTTTCTTCTCTCCTTCCTTCCCTCCTTTCTTCTCTCCTTCCTTCCCTCCTTCCTTCCTTTCTTCTCTCCTTCCTTCCCTCCTTTCTTCTCTCCTTCTCTCCTTCCTTCCTCCTTCCTTCCCTCCTTGCTTCCCTCCCTCCTTCCCTCCCTCCTTCCTACCCCCCTCTCTTTTTTGGGTGGGGGGGACTGTCCCTAAACTGCCCACTTCCCTCTGTCTTCCAGAATTTTGGCGTGCCTGGGATCCATGCTTGTCTCCTGGGTTTTTTGGACACAAATTTTTTTTCATCCTGTGTCGCTCCGACATTGTTACTCAGATCCAACCAATGGGGAAGCAGATGCTTCTCCTCTTTAGATCCATGGAAACACAGCCGCGTGGAAGGATAGGAGACGCCACGCAGCAAGGGCCCTGCATTGCGGCTTTAAGAAAGATTTATTTTCTTTTAAATAGTAAAGGGAAGTTTGGCCGTTCTGTGTGTGGGGAGGGAGGGAGGGAGGGAGGAGGCCTTTGCAGACTGCCCAGGTGGCTCCCCAACAGCCAAGTCAATGGGGGGAAGCTTAAGGGCAGAGATGTTTCGTTACCCAACTAGGTAACATCATCCGTGCTGAGAGGGATTGGGGTTTGGTGGGTCACCCAACTGATGCTGTGACCGAGTTGGGTAATGATGAAAGGTCTGCAAAAAAAAAAAAAGGCTGTTAGAGACCACCAGGGATCCCACAGTCCTCCTCCCCTCCTCCTCCTCTTCCTCCCCTGCCCCTTCTCTTAACTCTCCTCTTCCTCCTACTCCTCTTCCTTCTCCTTCTCCTCTTCCTCCTCCTGCTTTCTTCCTTCCCTCCCTCCCTCTCCTTCCTCCTCCTCCTCCCCTCCCTCCCTCTCCTCCTCTTCCTCTTCCTCCTCCTCTCCCTCTCCCCCTCCTTTCTTCCTCCCTTCTCTTCCCTCTCCTCCTCCTCCCCTCCCCTCCCTCTACCTCCCCTCCCCTCCTCTTAAACTCTCCTCTTCCTCCTACTCCTCTTCCTTCTCCTTCTCCTTCTCCTCTTCTTCCTCCTCCCCTCCTTCTTTCTCTTCTTCCTCCTCCTCTTCCTCCCTCTGCTTTTTCCTTCCCTCCCTCCCTCTCCTTCCTCCTCCTCCTCTCCCTCCCCTCCCTCTCCTACTCTTCCTCTTCCTCCTCCTCTCCCTCTCCCCCTCCTTTTCTTCCTCCTCTTCTCTTCCCTCCTCTTCCTCCCCCTCCCCTCCCTCTTCCTCCCCTCCTCTTAAACTCTCCTCTTCCTCCTTCTCCTCTTCTTCCTCCTCCCCTCCTTCTTTCTCTTCTTCCTCCTCTTCCTCCACCCCCTCCCCCTCTTCTTCCTCCTGCTTTCCTCCTTCTCCCTCCCTCTCCTTCTCCTCCTCTCCCGCCCTTCTTCTCCTCCTCTTCCTCCTCCTCTCTCTCTCCCCCTCCTTTTCTTCCTCCTCTTCTCTTCCCTCTCCTCTTCCTCCTCCCTCCCCTCCCTCTTCCTCCCCTCCCCTCCTCTTAAACTCTCCCCTTCCTCCTTCTCCTCCTCTTCTTCCTCCTCCCCTCCTTCTTTCTCTTCTTCCCCCTCTTCCTCCTCCCCTCCCCCTCTTCTTCCTCCTGCTTTCCTCCTTCTCCCTCCCTCTCCTTCCTCCTCCTCTCCCGCCCCTTCTTCTCCTCCTCTTCCTCCTCCTCTCTCTCTCCCCCTCCTTTTCTTCCTCCTCTTCTCTTCCCTCTCCTCTTCCTCCTCCCCTCCCCTCCCTCTTCCTCCCCTCCCCTCCTCTTAAACTCTCCCCTTCCTCCTTCTCCTCCTCTTCTTCCTCCTCCCCTCCTTCTTTCTCTTCTTCCCCCTCTTCCTCCTCCCCTCCCCTCTTCTTCCTCCTGCTTTCCTCCTCCCTCTCTCTCCTTCCTCCTCCTCTCCCTCCCCTTCCTCTCCTCCTCCTCCTCTCCCTCTCCCCCCTTTTCTTCCTCCTCCTCTCTTCCCTCTCCTCCTCCTCCTCCCCTCCCTCTCCTCTTCTCCCTCCTCTCCTCCTCCTCCCTCCCCTCCCTCCCCTCCTCTCCCTCCTCTCCCTCCTCCTCCTCTTTAGCTTCCTCCTCCTCTTTCTCTTCCTTCCCTCCCCCTCCTCTTAAACTCCCTTCTTCCTCCTCCTCCTCCTCCTCCTCTCCCTCTCACCCTCCTTTTCTTCCTCCTCCTCTCCCTCTCCTCCTCCTCTCTTCCCTCTCCTCCTCCTCCCTCCCCTCCCTCTCCTCTCTCCCTCCTCTTTTTCTTCCTCCTCCTCCTCTCCCTCTCCTCCTCCTCCTGCCTCCTCTCCGAAAAAACCCCACTCCCTTCTAGCGCCAATAAAGTTACTTACCGGAGTAATGAAATGTCTGCCCAGCTCAAAAAAACCACTCCGGAGCCCACATAACGTGTTCATTTCCCCGAATCTCTCGGGACTTTTCTCCAGCACCATTTCTGCAAAGCAGGCCTCGCAACAAGCTGGAATCCGCTGCTCCGTTTCCAGCCGAGAACCACAATTTACGATTTTAAGTAATCCTTTCGGGTTTTAGCCAAGAAGCAGGAGGAGAATCGTGCTCTGGTTTTCAGAACATCTGCAGAGAACCAAACTTCAAAGAAGCAAAGAACGTACCAGCCAGCTGTTGGCTGCGGGTGCGAACGTTCAATCAGGGTCTACGTGCTTGAGTATAGAATACAGATGGTCCTCGACTTACGACCATTTTGGAGCCCAAAATTTCCATCCCACGGTTGTTCAGTGAGCTTTCCACCCCCCTGCCTTATTTTACGACCTTTCTTGCCACAGTCCTAAGTGAAACATTGCGGTTATTAAGTGAATCCAGTTTCCCCATGGAAGGTCGCAAAAGAGGATGATGTGACCCAGGCAACCGTCGTAACCATGAACCGGTTGCTAATTTTGATCGCGTGACCGCGAGGATTGCTGCGACGGTCGTAAGTGTGAGACGCGGCCATGAGTCGCTTTTTTTTCAGTGACGTCGTAACTTTGAACGGTCACTCGAGGACTGGTTGTACGTTGAGGACTAGAAACGCCTTTTTTTTTTGAATCGCGGGTTTTATTAAAAGGCATAAGCTTTTCTAAGCTGCAGCTCACTTCATCCAAAGCTCTTTTTATTAAAAGACTTCCGCCGTTTAATAAAACGTATATGTCAGAAAAAGTGCCAGCAAATTCCTTCTAATATTTAGGAATCAGCTGGCTAAAGACGGGTGAAAATGCAATAGGCTGCACCCCGTGGTTGTATGAGGAACCACCAACTAACAGAATAACAGAATCATAGAATCAAAGAGTTGGAAGGGACCTTGGAGGTCTTCTAGTCCAACCCCCTGCTCAAGCGGGAGACTCTACACCATTTCAGACAAATGGGAGTCCAATCTCTTCTTAATAACAACCAGTGATGGAGCATTCCCCATTTCTGGAGACAAATCCTTCCACTGGTTAATTGTTCTGTCAATAAATTTCCCCTGGGTTCTAAGTTGCTTCTCTCCTCGTTTAGTTCCCACCCATTGCTTCTTGTCCTGCCCTCGGGTGCTTTGGGGAATAGGCTGACTCCCTCTCCTTTGGGGCAGCCCCTGAGATATCAGAACATTGTTATCATGTCTCCTCTAGTCCTTCTTTTGATTAAACTTCTGCTCCAACCTCGGCTCAAGACAAGGAAGCTTATAGCATCCTAGTCAAACGGCATTTAATTAACAGACAGACAGGTCCTTGGCAGGAATCCAGCACAGATAAGGCTTGGCAGCAATCCAGCCTGCCAAGCTCACAATAATGGTCTCCGACATTGGTTCCTGCGTTGACTTCTGCAAGAGGGGCGTGTGCACAAGCAGTCCTTTTTATAGTCTGGAGTGGAGCCTAATGACCACCAGCTGAGTGCAATTACCTCCTGTACTTGCGCAACTGTTCCTGACGCCTATTAGCTCTTCGGTGCCGGGCATCCAGGAACAACTCACTGCTGACGTCAAGATCACACTCCCTTGTCTCCGCCCCACTGGTCCAAGGCTCAGGCGCCTCCTGGTGGCCAACCAGCCTCTCTGCGCCCTGCTCAGAGTCGGAACCCTGTCCAGGGTCCTCCACATCCTCCAGAGCCAACTCATAGGGCCTGAGATATTGGAAGACTGCTATCATGTCTCCCCTAGTCCTTCTTTGCATTAAACTAGACATCCCCAGTTCCTGCAACTCTTGATCTTATGTTTTAACCTCCAGTCCCTACATCAGTTTCTCTTCTCTGCACTTTTTCCAGAGTCTCAACTTCTTCTTTTGTGTGTTGTGGTGATCAGAACTGGACACAGAATTCCAAGCGTGGTCTCACCAGTAGACTCTAAAACTAAGTAACCCTTCAGATGGCCTTGATGTCATCCCTCTGTTGATGCAACCTGGGGCTGCATTGGTTTTTTTAGGCAGCTGCAGGACACAGCTGGCTCATAACTTCAGTGGTGGTTGACTAAGACGCTGAGATTCCTCTTCCTCTCTCTCTCTCTCTCTCTCTCATCTCCCCCTTTTCTCTCTCTCTCATCTCTCTCTTTCTTCTTTCTCTCTCTCTCATCTCTTTCTGTCTCTCCCATCTCATCTCTGTCTCATCTCCCCTTCTCTCTCCCTCTCTCTCTCTTTCATCTCATCCCTCTCTTTTCTCTCTCTCTTTCTCTCTCCCCATCTCATCTCTCTCTTTCTTCTCTCTTTTCTTTCTCTCTCCTCTCTTTTCTCTTTCCTCTCTCTCTTTCTCTCTCTCCCATCTCCTCTCTTTCGTCTCTCTTTTCTCTCTCTCCTCTTCCTCTCCTCTCTTTTCTCTCTCTCTCATCTCTCTCTTTCTCTCTCCCATCTCATCTCTCTGTCTCATCTCCCTCTCTCTCCTCTCTCTTTCTTTCCCATCTCATCTCTCTCTTTTCTCTCTCTGTCCTCTCTCCTCTCTTTCTCTCTCTCTCTCCCGTCTCATCTCTCTCTTTCTTCTCTCTTTTCTCTCTCTCCTCTTCCTCTCCTCTCTCTTCTCTCTCTCTCTCTCATCTCTCTTTCTTTCTCTCCCATCTCATCTCTGTCTCATCTCCCTCTTTTCTCCCTCTCTCTCCTCTCTCTCTTTCTCTCTCTCCCATCTCATCTCTCTCTTCTCTCTCTCCCTCCCTCCCTCCCTCTCTTTCTCTTCCCCCCTCCCCCCCCCTCTCTTTCTGCAAAAACTCTGCTTGGGGTTAATCAGCCATTTATGGAGGTTCTTTCTTTATTTTCCCACAGTATTCTTCCCCAAAATGTAACACAACCCAAAATGCATCGGACTTCATGTCACATCGGTTTCTGTTGTGACTTCCCTTCTGAGGAATTGGCAAATCTGCAGCCAGACATTACGTAGAAGCAACCGATTGTCTGGGTGACAATCCACAGCGGCTCAGGCCACCATCAAGGAGACACGAGAGTTGTCGCCTGTTGAACGGAACCAGCTTCCCCAATGGCTTCTGGTGTCCTCTTTTCGGGTCTGTTTTTCATTGTCCTTTCCAGCCTGTCTTCAACAAGTAACGGAGGTAAGTGATCTGGCTGAAAGGCTTTAGGCAGAAGGAACTGAGATAGAGAAGGAAAGAATAACAGAATGATAGCACTGGAAGGGACCTCAGAGGTCTTCTAGTCCAACCCCCTGCTCGAGAAGGAGAATTATACCATTCCAGACCAATGGTTCTCCAGCCTCTTCTCAAAAACCTCCAGTGTTGGAGCATTCACAGTTTCTGAAGGCAAGTTGTTCCATTGAGTAATTGTCCTCACTGTTAGGAAGTTTCTCCTTGATTTCAGGTTGCTGCTCTCCTTGATTAGTTTCCTTCCATTGTTTCTTATCTTGCCTTCAGGGGCTTTGAAGGATAGTTTGAGCCTCTATTCTTTGTGGGAGCCCTTCAGATATTGGAAGACTGATATCCTGTCTCCCCTGGTCCTTCTCTTCACTAGACTAGCAATACCCAATTCCTGCAACTGTTCCTCATATGTTTTAAGCTCCAGCCTCTTAATCATCATTGCTGTTCTTCTCTGCACTCTTTCCATGCTTAATAACAGTAACTGTAAGAAGTTGGACTCAATGTTTCTGCTACTTAGTTATGGCCTCTCCTAGGATGCTCCTTGGATTTGCTACTCTTTGGCTTATGCATTCATTTAAAGATAAGAACCACATTTTAACAGATTCACAGAGATGGAAGGGACCTTGTAGGTCATCTAGTCCACCACTATCCCACCCAAGCAGGAGACCCTATATCATTTCTGACTGATGGCAGTCCAGGCTATTATATATATATATATATATATATATATATAGATAGATAGATAGATAGATAGATAGATAGATAGATAGATAGATAGATAGATAGATAGATAGATAGATAACAGACAGACAGACAGACAGACAGACAGATATAGATATAGATATAGATATAGATATAGATATAGATATAGATATGTGTGTGTGTGTGTGTGTGTGTGTGTGTGTGTATATACGTATGTTTGTGCTGATAAATAAATAAAGGGAGACTAGTATAGATCTATTTCAAGCTATTTAGCTCTCATCAGCTAGCCATACCCTTGCTGGGAATCGAACCTGGGCTGTATTACATATCAGGCAGTTATATTAGCCACTAAACCACAGGATCTAGCTGATGAGAGCTAAATAGCTTGAAATAGATCTATACTAGTCTCCCTTTATTTATTTATCAGCACAAATATAACAAATGTAAGAAAAAGGCAACAGTAAAAAATATTGGGTTTCTGTCTGGATGGTCTCTTGTGACGAGCCGAAGGACCGAGAATGGAAGTAGTGATCTTCCTCCCGTATTTGGGCATACCAGGGGTTGTGACTTTAAACATATATATATATACACACATACACACACACACACACACATATGTGTGTGTGTGTGTTGCATTTGTGCTGATAAATAAATAAAGAGAGACTAGTATAGATCTATTTCAAGCTATTTAGCTCTCATCAACTAGCCATACCCTTAATGGGATTCGAACCTGGGCTGTATTACATATCAGGCAGTTATATTAGCCACTAAGCCACAGGATCTCTTCCTTTATCAGCTAGGCCAGGGAAATAGGTACAAATGTAACAAAGGCAACAGTAAAAATAATGGCTTTCTGTCGTGATGGTCTCTTGTGATGAGCCGATAGACAGAGAAAGGAAGCAGTGTGCTTCCTCCCATATTTGGGCATACCAGGGGTTGTGACACAATACATACCTATTTCCCTATTTCCAGATTCTCTTGGATCAATCAGGGACTTTGCAACGTCCGTGAGATTGGCAAGACGTACTGTTCCCTGTCGCCGTCTCTTCGGGACGGTTTAGGTCCAAAAGGACCATCCAGCGCAAAAGTATTGGCTCCGAGATCGCACGTCGTGTCGTTGCAATGTCAGATCCTCCAGGCTGTTCTTGAAAGCCTCCAGGGTTGAAGCTCCCACAACTTCTGAAGGCAACTTCTGCTCCATCGCTTGATTGTTCTCACTGTCAGGAAATTCCTTCCTTATTTCTAGGTTGAATCTCTCCTGGATCAGTTTCCATCCATTCTTCCTTGTCTGGCCTTTGGGTGCTTTGGGAAATAGCTTGACCCCCTCCTCTCTGTGGCAGCCCCTCAAATATTGGAAGACTGCTCTCCTGTCTCCCCTGGTCGTTCTCTTCACTAAACCAGCCATGCCCAGTTCCTGCAACCGTTCCTCATATATTTTAGCCTCCAGTTTCCTCATCATCTTTATGGACAGCTATTCCTGAGCTTGATGGGAAGGAAGTTGAGGCTTAAGAGTTCATCTCCGCCCAAACCACAATGTGGTTCTCCATGCTCATTCTTTTTTTCCTTTCCTTCTCTTTGGGGGGGAGGAGTGGCAATTCACAGAAATCTCTCATCGTTCATCGGAATCCCTCCGTATCCTAATCAGAATAACAATCTCACTCTCCATGTTGGGTTGTCTTGGGAGCAGAGGAAGGACCGTTGAAGGGGTGGTAGATATTTTCTATTGGTTACTACTAGCTTGGTGTGAAAGTGTGACCCGGGGAAGTTAGTTATGGGCCTCCCCATCTCTGTTCTCCGGCCTGTGGTCTCCTACAGTCCCTTTTGAGGGGTGCTTCAAGAGGTTGGAGGAGTCAAGGAGCCCAGCTCAACTCTCTTCCCACTGAGATGGAGCCTCTTGTGGTCTCAAGTTGTGGTCTCACTGTGGAGGAGATGGCTCTGCCCTCCAGAGTCCAGACTGCTCCAGGAAGTAACGCTGCTTAACACCAACCTTGTCCCTCTCAGATGAAGCCACTAGATGGCAGGAATTTAAATCAAATCGCAGCCATTAATTCTGTGTTTCTCGTGGAGGACTCTCGGGAATCAGCCCACCGCTTCGGAGTATTTGGGAAGGAACTCCTGCGCTTGTCCATGTGGGCATTTAGTGACACCCCCCAATTAGGGGGTCATTTGAAGGAGAAGACAAGGATGCATTGTATTGGGTTCCTGCTCAAGCAGGGGGTTGGACTAGAAGACCTCCAAGGTCCCTTCCAACTTCATTATTCTATGTTCTATGTGGCACTGAGGATCATCAATCCTCTGGTGCCCCACCAGCCTTCTTTCCAAGCCGTTTGACCCTGAAATACCCCACTGATTTGGGGTTCTCCCAACTGGTGCCTGCCAGCGCTTCATTCATTGACTCAGAACTGTGCTGTGAAGTTCCATTGAGCTTCAAGGAGAGAAGCAAGTTAAGGAGTTAAGGAGACACTTCCTAATAGTGAGGACAATTGACCAGTGGAACTGCTTGCCACCAGAAGTTGTGGGTGCGTTGTCACTGGAGGTTTTTAGGAAGAGACTGGACAATCAGTTGTCTGAAATGGTATGGGATCTCCTGCTTGAGCAGGGCGCTGGTCTAGAAGACCTCCAAGGTCCCTTCCAGCCCTCTTTTGATTCTGATCCTGGAGGCTAAATCTGAGGTGGTATTCAGCAGGTTCTGATCAGTAGCGGGAATTTTGAGTAGCTCGGAGAACTGGTAAATACTAACTCTGGGCTGGCCCCACCCCCATCTATTCCCTGCCTCCCGAGTCCCAGCTGATTGGGGGGAAATGGGGATTTTGCAGGATCCTTCCCCTGCCACGCCCACCAAGCCACACCCACAGAACCAGTAGTAAAACAAAATGAATCTCACACTGGGCTAAATTGTATGATAAACATCGAGGAGGGAGGGATGTCAATCCTATTGCAGGAAAGAATTAGGGGGACCTTATAACTGTCTTATAGGGGAGGGGCTGACCCAGAGAAGAGGGGGTTGACTGATTTTCTAGGGCACCAAAAGGCAGGGCTAGAAGTAATGGTTGGAAGCTTCTTAAAGAGAGATTCAACCTAGAATTTAAGAGAAATTTCCCGACACTGAGAAGATTAATCAGTGGAGCAGCTTTCCTCCTGGGGTTATGGATGCACCATCACTGGAGGTCTTCAAGGAAAGATTGCACGACCATTTGACTGGGATGGTATAAGGACTCCTGCTGTCAGGGTTCCAAATAGCATCCAAAAGTAAATCAGAGTCCGAATCAAAAGATTCCTCAAAGTTCCAATGTATTAAGAGAGCCACGTTGGCACATCTGGGAAAACCCTAATCTGAAAACTTCCCGGTTTTCTCCACCCAGTTGAAAGTTCAAGATCTTGCCCCCCACACCCACAAGTCCATCCCATGGTCCAATCTCCCACTGCCATGCTGGCAGCTTCCACCCACCCAGTTCCGGTCAGGTGCAGAAGTGCAAAGACAAAGGATGACCTTGGTTTTCTAGAAAGAATGTTGTTATGGCTACATAGCATCTAACAATCCCCCTTCCCATTTCCCCACAATAGAAAATGCATAGTAGAATAATAGAAAGTGTGGCAGGCCAAAGATCCAAAAGGAAAGATGGCTGTAGGCCTGGCACCTGCCTTGGGCAAGGGGTTGGACTAGAAGACCTCCAGGATCCCTTCCAGCCCAGGGTTCTATGGTTTAACTACAATCTGGATTCCTCTTTTTCATGTACTAACACCGAAGATTCTTGGCTCTCGCAGCCCCAGAGGTCAGTTTCGGTTGTAGTAGGAGAAGTTCTCCACCTGGAGTGCCAAGTGGCTAAAAACCTCCCACCTGGTCCTGTGAAATGGTACTTGGGAGAAGGACCTCAGCGGAGGCTCATCTACGTAGACGTCCCGACTGATGAAGAAGACAAAAGAGTAACAAGGAATTCTCCAGGTTCCGACACGGATTTCACCATCTCCATCAGCAATGTTACTCTGGAAGACGCCGGGACTTATTACTGTGTGAAGGAGAGGAGGTTTTGGAGACCTCACGATTGGTTTCAAGGAGCGGGGACTCTGGTAGTTGTAGAAGGTGAGTGTGAAGAAGCTGTGTGTGAAGTTTGTTTGGCTTCTGGGTCTGGGGACCTGTGTGTGAAGGAGAAGAGACTGTTGCGGAGAACTCAGGATTGGCTTCAAGGACCGGGGACTCTGGTAGTTGTAGAAGGTGAGTGTGAACAAACGGTGAGATATAAACGAAAGGAGGCGAACAAAAGAGAGGAAATAAAAATATAGAAGACAAAAAATATAGAAGGAATCCAAGAAGCCTCATTCCTTTCAGGTGCACATCAGGCCAAGCTGGATCTCGGGTAGCTTCTGTAGAAGGAAATATTTGTTGTTTAAGGTTGAACTATGGAGTCTTTGGCCTTTCTTTGACCAACTAGGAAACCTTAACAGGAGGAGTCCGATGATGTTACTTTGTTCTGATGGTGTTACGTAGTTGGGTATTGAAACGTCTGAAAAGCAATAGCCAAGGTCAGAGAGCACCTTCTCCTCTTCCTCCTCCCCTTCCTCCTCCTTCTCCACCTCCTTGTCTCCCTCTCCTTTCTCCTCTACCTCCCTCTCCTTTTCTTCCTCTTCCGCCCTTTCCCCTTCCCATTCCTCCTCCTTCTCTACCTCCTTCTCCCCTTCCTCCTCTACCTCCCTCCCCTCTTCTTACTCTTCCTCCCTCTCCTCCTCCTCTTCCTCCCTTTCCCCCTCCCATTCCTCCTCCTTCTCCACCTCCTTCTCCCCATCCCCTTCCTCCTCTATCTCCCTTTCTTCTTCCTTCCTTCCTCTCCCCCTCTCCTCCTCCTCTTCCTCCCTTTCCCCCTCCTCTTCCTCCCATTCCCCCTCCTTCTCCCCCTCCTTCTCCCCCTCCCCTTCCTCTATCTCCTCTTCTTCCTCTTCTTCCTCTTCCACCCTCCCCTTCCTTTTCCTCCCATTCCCCCTCCTCCTCCCATTCCTCCTCCTTCTCCCCCTCCTCTACCTCACCCTCCTCTTCTCTTCTTCCTCTTCCTCCCTCTCTTCTTCCTCTTCTTCCTCTTCCTCCCTCTCCCCCTCCTTCCCCCTTTCACCTCCTTCTCCTCCTCTACCTCTTTCTCACATTCCGCCTCCTCTTCCTCTTTCTCATCTTCCCCCCTCTCCATCTCCCCCTCCTCCTCTCCCTCCCCTCTTCCTTCTTCTTCATCCCCTCCTCCTTTCATTTCCTCCTACTTTCCCCTCCTCCTCCTCACATACCCTTTTAGCATTTATGTTGTTACCTAGTTGGATAATGAAACATCTGCATGTCAACAGCCAAGCCTAGAGAACAGCAAGGACTCCCCAATCCTCCTCCTCCTCCTCCTCCTCCTCCTCCTCCTCCTCCTCCTCCTCCTCTCCCCAATCCCCTTCTAGCACTGATGATGTCATCTAGTTGGGTAATGAAACATCTGCAAGAAAACTAAGCGAGCACCAATGACCCTACAGCTCCTCCTCCTCCTCCTCCTCCTCCTCCTCCTCCTCCTCCTCCTCCTCCTCCTCCTCCATCATTTTGCAAACCCTGCTCCCTTCTCTCCCTGATGATGTTACCTAGCTGGGTAATAAAACATCTGCAAGCCAACAACCAACCTCAGAGAGCCCCCAAGGGCTCCATAGGATAGCTCCATAGGGTCGCTCCTTCTTCTCCTGACCTCTCTTTCCCGTGGGGTCCTCACTTCTCCCATCCCCTCCCTCCCTTCCCTCCCCACTCTTCCCTCAGCCACCCCAAGGCTGCAGTTTCTCCTATCAAATGGAATCTTTCTTTATTAAGAACCTCAACCACCTCAAGAGTTTTTCCCGGGTCACAATTTCCCACCCGAACAAGGGAACTTGACAAACTTTTTGTGTCTCAAAACGGCGGCTGCTGGCTTCTTCTATCGTCTTTAACCATAAAAATGAATCAGGACTTTTCCAGCAGTAGAGGGCGCTCAAAGCCTTGCGTAGAATCCTCTGCGCTTAGAGGTGGAAGCATCCGTTAGAGAGCCCACACACCCACTTTGCATCCTCTGATCCTTCTGGGAGGGAGTTTCGAAGTATCTCTAGCCGGATAGATGGATAGATGGATAGATGGATAGATGGATAGATGGATAGATGGATAGATGGATAGATGGATAGATGGATAATAGATAGAGATGGATAGATAGATGATAGATAGATAGATGATAGATAGATAGATAGATAGATAGATAGATAGATAGATAGATAGATAGGGATGGATGGATGGATGGATGGATGGATGGATGGATGGATGGTAGGTAGGTAGGTAGGTAGGTAGTAGGTAGATAGATAGATAGATAGATAGATAGATAGATAGATAGATAGATAATAGATAGATAGATAGATAGATAGATAGATAGATAATAGATAGAGATAGATAGATAGATAGATAGATAGATAGATAGATAGATAGATAGATAGATAGATAGATAATAGAGATAGATAGATAGATAGATAGATAGATAGATAGATAGATAGATAGATAGATAGATAGATAATAGAGATAGATAGATAGATAGATAGATAGATAGATAGATAGATGATAGATAGATAGATAGATAGATAGATAGATAATAGATAGAGATAGATAGATAGATAGATAGATAATAGAGATAGATAGATAGATAGATAGATAGATAGATAGATAGAGATAATAGATAGAGATAGATAGATAGATAGATAGATAGATAGATAATAGATAGAGATAGATAGATAGATAGATAGATAGATAGATAGATAGATAGATAGATAGATGATAGATAGATAATTTTATTTTATTACTATTTATTTTGCCATGTTTATGTTGTGCATATTAGAGATGGAGACCCTTTGAGAGCTGTTTGCAATGAAATTTCATTTCACTATATGCCGATTAATGTACATTCCAAATGACAATAAAGTTTCTATTCTATTCTATTTTCTGTATTTTATATTCTGTTCTGTTCTACTTGACTCAACTCTATTTTTACTTAAAGTAACAGACTAACAGAGTTGGAAGGGACCTTGCAGGTCATCTAGTCCAACCCCCTGCCTATTCTATTCTATTCTATTTTATTCTATTTTCTGTATTTTATATTTTGTTCTGTTCTACCCTACCCTACTCTAGTCTATACGAAAGTCTGTTATCTTCTGTTCTGTTCTATTCTATTCTATTTTCTGTATTTTATATTCTGTTCTGTTCTACTTGACTCAACTCTATTTTTACTTAAAGTAACAGAGTTGAAAGGGACCTTGCAGGTCATCTAGTCCAACCCCCTGCCTATTCTATTCTATTCTATTCTATTCTATTCTATTCTGTGGCTTTATTGCAAATAAATCAAAAACAATCCCTTGTCTTTTCTCCACAGGGTTCGAGAGACCACCCTTCTATGGTCTCTATTTGGGGCTCTTCCTGAACAAATTAGCAGCTGCTCTCTTACTCTTCGGCTTTTTCCAAATAAAGCATCACAGATGCTGCCTTGCAAGATATTTGGCTAAATGCAGACGCGTCTAAGGCGGGACTAGAACTCACTGGCTCCTGGTTTGTAGCCTGGTGCCTTAAACTAGTAAACTGGCTCCCTCTATAGGTAAAATAAGGAAGAAAAAAAGAAGAAAGAAGAAAGAAAGAAAGAGAAAGATGGAAGAAAGGAAGTAAAGAAAAGAAAAACATTAAGAAAAATAAAGAAGAAAAACAGATATAATGATGTTGTTCCTGAAATTCTTCTCAGCAGTTATAAGTATAGCTAATCCTCGACTTATGACCGCAACTGAGCCCAAACTTTATGTCATTAAGTGAGAAATTTGCTTAGTGAGCTTTGCCCGATTTTACGACCTTTCTTGCCGCAGTCGTTAAGTGAATCACTTCCATTGATAAATTAGTAACACGGTTCGTTAAGCGAATCTGACTTCCCCGTTGACTTTGCTTGTCAGAAGGTCACAACAGTGGATCGCGTGACCTTGGGACCCTGCCACCGTCACAAATATGAGTCAGTTGCCAAGCGTCTGAATTTGATCACGTGACTATGGGGAGACTAAAATGGCCGCAAGTGTGGGAAAACGGCCATAAGTCCCTTGTTTCAGTGCTGTTGTCGCTTCACACCGTCACTAAATGAACTGTTGTAAGAAGGGGACTCCCTACATTTCTTCTATCTCTGGTTCTGGGTGGAGTGGCCCTATCACAAACAGACCCACTGCACAATCGGGGGCTCCCTCTGGAACTCCCCAGCTCTTGCCTGCAGCCATCTTTTTTGGGGGGTCTTTGGCCTGCCACACTTTCTATTATTCTACTAGGCATTTTCTATTGTGGGAAAATGGGAGAGGGAATTGTATGGAGTTAGATGCTATGCAGCCATAACAACATTCTTTCTAGAAAGCCAAGGTCTCTTTGTCTCTGCACTTCCGCACCTGACCGGAACTGGATAGGTGGAAGCTGCCAGCATGGCAGTGGGAGATTGGACCATGGAATGGACTTGTGGGTGTGGGGGGCAAGATCTTGAACTTTCAACTGGGTGGGGAAAACCGGGAAGCTTTCAGATTCGGGTTTCCCCCGATGTACCAACATGGCTCTCTTAATAAATTGGAACTTGGAGCAATACTTTGCCTCGGACTCTGATTTAATTCTGGATGCTGTTTGGAACCCTGACAAGGAGGGCCTTTGCGAACCTCCGGTGGTGTGCCGGTTTTGTTCGTACCTGGACCTTATAGTAATCCGTACTCTTGTAACCTCTGGACTAATGGAACACACGCTACTTGGGGCTGCCCTTGAAGACTATTTGGAACCTCCAACTGGTGCAGAATGTGGCTGTGTGGGTAGTAAATGGTGCCAGATACACGGGACACACCAGCAAATTAAAATTGAGCAGCCCTCCTTCAACCGAGGATAGATAGATAGATAGATAGATAGATAGATAGATAGATAGATAGATAGATAGATAGATAGATAGATAGATAGATAGATGATAGATAGAGATAGAGATAGAGATAGAGATAGAGATAGAGATAGAGATAGAGATAGAGATAGAGAGATGATAGATAGATGATAGATAGATAGATAGATAGATAGATAGATAGATAGATAGATAGATAGATAGATAGATAGATGATAGATAGATAGATGATAGATAGATAGATGGATAGATGATAGATAGATAGATAGATAGATAGATGATAGATAGATGATAGATAGATAGATAGATGATAGATAGATAGATAGATAGAGATAGATAGATAGATAGATAGATAGATAGATAGAGATAGATAGATAGATAGATAGATGATAGATAGATGATATAGATGATAGATAGATAGATAGATAGATAGATAGATGATAGATAGATAAATAGATAGATAGATAGATAGATAGATGATAGATAGATGATATAGATGATAGATAGATAGATAGATAGATAGATGATAGATAGATAAATAGATAGATAGATATAAGATAGATAGATAGATAGATGATAGATAGATAGATGATAGATAGATAGATGGATAGATGATAGATAGATAGATAGATAGATGATAGATAGATAGATGATTGATAGATAGATAGATAGATAGATAGATAGATAGATAGATAGATAGATAGATAGATAGATAGATATAGATAGATAGATGATAGATAGATGATATAGATGATAGATAGATAGGTAGATAGATAGATAGATAGATGATAGATAGATAGATAGATAGATAGAGATAGATAGATAGATAGATAGATAGATAGATAGATAGATAGATAGATAGATAGATAGATACAGAGAGGTATAGATAGATAGATAGATAGATAGATAGATAGATAGATAGATAGATAGATATAGATAGATAGATGATAGATAGATGATATAGATGATAGATGATAGATGATAGATAGATAGATAGATAGATAGATAGATGATAGATAGATAGATAGATAGATAGATAGATAGATAGATAGATAGATAGATAGATAGATAGATAGATAGGGGAGAGAGAGAGAGAGAGAGAGAGAGAGAGAGAGAGAGATTATGCAACCAGTAAAATTTGCTGTGACTTTAACTTCCCTCTTGTCTTCCAAGAACCTGATGTTTTCGGCTGAAAGTGATCTGAGTGTGGCAATTTTGTGTTGCTGTGAATGTGTGAGCATGTAACCATAAGGTAAATTGGTAAATTAAACAGCACTTGCTAACCTCTTTGTCTTTTGACTAGAGATAGAGAACATGTGTGTGTTTTTCAACAACTAAAAGGAGAATCTATTCTATTCCATTCCATTCCATTTTATTCTATATGTTCTGTTCTACTTTACTCTTACTCTTACTCTTACTCTTACTCTACTCTACTCTACTCTACTCTACTCTACTCTACTAAGAGGAATGGAATGGAATAGAACAGAACAGAGAATGGAATACAACACAACACAACACAACACAATAATATATGGAAAGGAATGAAATGAAATGGAAAGGTAAGGAATGGAATGGAATAGAATAGGACAGAACAGGACAGGACAGAATAGAGGAATGGGATGGGATGGGATGGGATAGGACAGAATGCCCTTAACAATCTGGGTCCTCATTTTACCAACCTCAAAAGCACAAAAGGCGCATCCACCTTGAGCTGGTGAGGATCGAACTCCTGGCAGTCGGCAGAATTAGCCTGCAATACTGCATTCTGACCACTGCGCCACCATGGCAAGAATGGAATGGAATAATATCATCATCAGCATCATAACATGACACAGCTGTCGTAAACACACGGTGTTTGCCAAGAGTCTTAATTTTGATGACAATGGGGACTCTGAAGATGTCATAAGCTCAAGAACTGGGGATAAGTCACTTTTTCCACCATTGAAACTTCGAAGAGACATTGTGCAGATAGTGGTATGCATTGCCTGCGGCTTGAATGAAGATGGCGGAGCTCATGCAGGAGGGAACCTTGATTTCAATCGTGAATGGTTATGATGGTTACCATAAATCAGAATAATCCATTGTCTTTTCTCCACAGGATCACAGCCACACTTCATTTTCACTCTTGGTATCATTCTTTTCCTCAGCAAAGTAGTCATCATTCTTCCCATCTCCTGCCTTTTCCAAATAAAAATGCACAGACGGAAGAGGACAAACTCCGTTCCGGAACATTCCAGGGAGTGAGACCGTCTGGAACTTCAAGTTAGGAACTCCGGTTCCCCACAGAATTTCAGGATGGGAAAGGATCCCATTAGGAAATCAATAATAATAATAATAATAATATAATATTAAAAAGCTTGTACAATGAGCAGTTCACTCTCCCAAGTGTATGAAGTTCTAACCAAGACGGAGATTAAAAAATATTAATCTTACTTTATTTTGCCATAAAGGTGATTCAAATGTAATGCTGCTTCTTTGTTTTTATTGTTTTAAAAAACCTTGAAAACTGAAGTACTTGTTGTTTTGACATAAATTGAAATGATTAGGAAAGAAAGGTGAAAAGAATTTGCTTACGGAAGTGATAAAGGAGCAAATGTAAAACTAGAACTAAGGAGAAAATTCCTAGCAGTGAGGACAATTAAACGGTGGAATGACTTGCCTCCAGAAATTGTGGCTGGAGGTTTTCAAGAAGAGATTGAACAACCATTTGTCTGAAATGGTGTAGTTTCCTCCTTGAGCAGGGGGTTGGACTAGAAGACCTCCAAGATCCCTTCTAGCTCTATACTGATGTATGTATGTATGTATGTATGTATGTACGTACGTACGTACGTACGTACGTACGTACGTACGTACGTATGTACGTACGTACGTACCTATTTCCCTGCCTCAGCTGATAAAGGAGGAGAACCTTGTGGCTTAATGGTTAACACATCTGCCTAATATGTAATACAGCCCAGGTTCGAATCCCAGTAAGGGTATGGCTAGCTGATGAGAGCTAAATAGCTTGAAATAGATCTATACTAGTCTCCCTTTATTTATTTATCAGCACAAATACAACACAAATGTAACAAAGGCAACAGTAAAAATATTGGGTTTCGGTCTGGATGGTCTCTTGTGATGAGCCGATAGACAGAGAAAGGAAGCAGTAGGCTTCCTCCCATATTTGGGCATACCAGGGGTTGTGACACTAAATACATACATACATACATACATACATACATACATACATACATACATACATACATATAGTAAATACACACACAAACATATAGCATACATACTCATATCTCTATTTACCTATCTATCTATCTATCTATCTATCTATCTATCTATCTATCTATCTATCTCTATCTCTCTATCTCTCTCTCTTTATCTATCTATCTATCTATCTATCTATCTATCTATCTATCTACCTACCTACCTACCTACCTACCTACCTACCTACCTACCGACTTACCTACCTATCATCTATCATCTATCTATCTATCTATCTATCTATCTATCTATCTATCTATCTATCTATCTACCTACCTACCTACCTACCTACCTACCTACCTACCTACCTACCTACCTAAAGTACCAGTAAAATTTGTAGCGACTTTAACTTCCCTTGGTGTGGTGTCTTCCAAGAACCTGTTGTGTTCGGCTGAAAGTGATTTGAGTGTGGCAATTTTCCGGTGCTGTAAATGTGTGAGGGAGTAACCATCAGATAAATTAGCAAGCAGTCACCAACCTCTTTGTCTTTTGACTAGAGATAGAGAACATGTGGGTTTTTTGTCAACAACTAAAAGGAGAACCAAAGAAGAAAAGAGCAGCAAACTGTGTTATAACCAGTGCGTGTAGAGAGACAGAGAGAGAGGGAGGGAGGGAGAGAAAGAGAGAGGGGGGGAAGAGAGAGAGGGGGGAGGGAGGGAGAGAAAGAGGGAGGGAGAGGGAGAAAGAGAGAGAGATGTGTGAGCAAACGGAAGAGCTGTGATTAATTTTGTTTATTTACTCTACGCATGTTTGATGATTGGGCACCTTAAATAACCTATTAACCTCATCTGACAGTGTTTACACGGATGATGGTGCGTAGTATGCACTGAAAGAATTTTTTCATAAAATATTGTTTTCTTTTCTAAAATCAAATTCGACTGTTTTCCTCTTGAGGAAATAGTCCGCCCCTGAAAATAAGACAGGGTGTATATATTATGTAACCAGTAAAATTTGTAGCGACTTTAACTTCCCTTGGTCTGGTGGCTTCCAAGAACCTGTTGTGTTCGGCTGAAAGTGATTTGAGTGTGGAAATTTTCCGGTGCTGTAAATGCGTGAGGGAGTAACCATCAGATAAATTAGCAAGCAATCACTAACCTCTTTGTCTTTTGACTAGAGATAGGAGGGAGGGATAGAAAGAAGGAGGGAGCGGGGAGGGTGAGAGACAGAGAGAGAAAGAGGGAGGGAGAGAGAGGAGGAGGGAGAGGGGGAGGGAGGGATAGAAAGAGGGAGGGATGGTGAGAGGGTGAGAGACAGAGAGGAAGGGAGGAAGGGAAAGAGGGAAGATGGAGGGAGGGATAGAAAGAGGGAGGGAGCAGGGAGGGTGAGAGGGTAAGAGACAGAGAGAGGGGGGGAGGGGGAGCGCGAGAGGGAGGGAGTGAAAGAGGGAGGGGGAGATAAAGAAGGAGGAGAGAAGGAGGGAGAGAAAGAGAGAGGGAGGGAAAGGGAAGGAGGGAGCAGGGAGGGTGAAAGACAGAGAGGGAGGGAGGGAGTGAGAGAGAGACAGAGAGAGGGAGTGAAAGAGGGAAGAGGGAGGGAGAGAAAGAGGGGGAGAGAAAGAGGGAGGAGGGAGAGAAAAAGGGAGGAAGAAGGGAGAGAAAATGGAAGGATGGAGGGATAGAAAGAGGGAGGGAGGGAGCAGGGAGGGTGAGAGAATGAGAGACAGAAAGGGAGAGGGAGGGAGGAGGGAGGGATGGAGGGGAGGGAGAGAGAGAAAGAGAGATCTGTGAGCAAATATTCTTTTCTTTTTTAAAATTAAATTCGACTCTATTTTCCTCTTAAGAAAACGGTCCGTCCCTCCAATAAAGAGGAAAGAGGGAATAACCCTAACCACAAATTCAGTAATCATTCACCACAGAATTTAGTTCCGTTCTGATTGAAATTTTACTTCTTAGAAAAAGACGCAGAATGTGGTGGCCCCGTTTTCCAGACACACCGGATTAATTGGGGGGCGGGGAGGGGTCCCTCAGAAAGGCTAGAGATAAGGAGGCAGGTGTCAAAGGGGGAGGAAGAAAAAACGGAGATCCTGTCAGATTGGCAGCCAGGGGGTTGCACCGATGGCTTTAAGGGCCCTGCCCACTTCATCAGATCCAACAGGATGAAACTGTTCCCAGGTAACCATGGAAGACGGATCCCCAGGCATCCCTGAAGGACTTTCCCCTTGCTCAGATTCCAACCGGAAATGGATCCAAGCAACTTTCTCAGGGGTTGCACAAAAGCCAACACAGTTCTAGGCTGCATCAACAGAGGGAGAGAATCAAGACCACGTGAAGTCTTAATACCGCTTTATAAGGCCTTGGTAAGGCCACACTTGGAATTCTGCATTCAGTTCTGGTCTCCACGATGTAGAAAAGGTGTGGAGACTCTAGAAAGAGTGCAGAGAAGAGCAACAAAGAGGATTAGGGGACTGGAGACTAAAACATACGAAGAACGGTTGCAGGAACTGGGGATGTCTAGTTTAATGAAAAGAAGGACCAGGGGAGACATGATAGCAGTCTTCCAATATCTCAGGGGCTGCCACAAAGAAGAGGGAGTCAAGCTATTCTCCAAAGCATCTGAAGGTAGGACCAAGAAGCAATGGGTGGAAACTAATCAAGGAGAGAAGCAACTTAGAACTAAGGAGAAATTTCCTGACAATTTAGAACAATTAATCAGTGGAACAGAAGTTGCCTCCAGAAGTTGTGGATGCCCCAACACTGGAAGTCTTTAAGAAGAGAATAGATAATCATTTGTCTGAAGTGGTCTAGGGTTACCTGCCTAAGTAGGGGGTTGGATTAGAAGACCTCCAAAGTCCCTTCCATCTATTCTATTCTATTCTATTTTTCTCTGCCAGCACTGAGTATGATCGCCTGAAGCCTTCTGTCCTAGGAGGGACTGGGTGATCCTAAACAGAGCTTTCAGAAGATACTCTGTGGATCCAATAAGGGCAGAAGAACACTGGGGTGTTACCACTCCTACTGACACAAGATCCACCTTGATAGCAGTTCTAACTCATGTCCTGTTGGATTGATTCCTTCTTTTTCTCCATTGGTGCTCTAGGTGTCTCTTGCCCCTTTAGGGGATCCACAATTGATCCATGAACCACAGGGAGTGTCAAGAGAAGCAATAGAGAGAAGCAATCATACGTCCAAAGCCTCGGTGATACCTGAGAGACCGCCTCCTGCCAATTACCTCCCAAAGACCAATTCGATCGCACAGGCTGGGCCTTCTCCGGGTTCCATCTGCCAGCCAATGCCGGCTGGCGACTCCCCGGGGGAGAGCTTTCTCTGTTGCTGCTCCGGCCCTCTGGAACGAGCTCCCCGTGGAGATCCGGACCCTTACTACCCTCCCGGCCTTCCGTAAAGCTACTAAGTCCTGGCTGTTCCGGCAGGCTGCGGGCTGTTAAAGCACCCAGCCCCGTCTTAATTGTGACTGTTATGGATTTTAAAATTGTTCGTATTGTCTTATTTATTCCCTCCCCTGTTTATTGTGAGCCGCCCGGAGTCCTTCGGCATACAAAACCAATAAACCAACCAAACCAACCCCTGGGTCCAGGATTCCACCAAAGCTTCGACAGGACCTTGCAGTAAAGTCTAACTTTCTAACATTTGGGATGACAGGAGGATTAGTCATTGGACATTGCAGATTTAGAGATGGCGTGTATTGCTCCTGAGTAAGCAACAGACGTTCTCTGACTTCATTGACTTCGTAGCTTACCCAGAAATTCAAACTTGAGACATTGGCCCAACTTTAGGAGAAGGAAATGGGAGTTCCTCTTTTGCTCCTCCCGCGGAAGAAAACATCTGTGGGGCAAGACGCAAAGTCACCTCAGATGTTTCTCCTGCTGCTGTCGGCATGGCTGCCTTGAGGTCCTTCAAGAGAATCGGTGGTCCTTTTCAGCTGCTGCTCCTCCTCCTTCTGCAAGGTCTGGGTGAGTGTTGGCAGTTGAGATCAGACAGAATCCATCCTCAGATTTGCTACTGGAATAAAATCCAGTGCGAGAGGAATATTAAGGTTGCTTCAGACCTGATGGGCTTCTCTGAACATTGAGATGTTTCCACAGCAAAGGCCAGTGCCAGGTATTAGATCTGGGGAGGACGAGATTTTTTCCACTGCTTCCCACCCAAGTAAGCTATGTGAATAAGTGAGGAAGATCATCAGAGCTCTGAGGTTCTGGAGATCAACTGGGGCCACC
The DNA here is from genome assembly GCF_051295495.1 of Thamnophis sirtalis. Lineage (NCBI taxonomy): Eukaryota > Metazoa > Chordata > Lepidosauria > Squamata > Natricidae > Thamnophis > Thamnophis sirtalis. The sequence goes on from NW_028261387.1 coordinate 94,142,872, forward strand.
TGGTTTGATCTGATCCTTGAGGTATGGACACCTTCAACTCCTGATAGATTCCAACATCTGGAACGGAAGGGACCTTGGAGGTCTTCTAATCCAATCCTTCCAAAGGCACGAATCCTCATATCATCTCCAAAAATGGTTGCCATTTTTTAGGAACTTACAATGAGGGAAGCCGCATAACTCCTGGAGACGAGCTGTTCATTTCGTTAATCCTTCTCACTCTAAGGAATTGTCCAAAGAGGCATGACCCATAGTTCGAAGGAAAAGTGGTAAACCCTTTCTAGAGTCAGTGGATGGTGTCTTTGTATAGTACAGAGTGTTTTCCAAAGGAAAAACCAGAAAGTCCAGTTGCCTTTTTTGGGACAACTATGGATGGTGGAGAATCTCCACAGACATTAAGCTTAGAGTGAGGTTCTTTCTGGCTATCACCAACATGGATTCTGGATGTTGTGCTTTCTTCAAATTCTGTTCTCCAACAACTGGGAAACTGTTATAGCCCAGCAACAGCCTGTGCTGCGTTCTAATTGGTCGGGCGAAGCACAGCCTGTGATTGGAGGTTCTAATGACAGTTGGTGACCTGAGCACGCTAATTGACACATATGCAAATAACTGGGAGGAAGGAGTGTTATAGCCCAGCAACAGCCTGTGCTGCGTTCTAATTGGTCGGGCGAAGCACAGCCTGTGATTGGAGGTTCTAATGACAGTTGGTGACCTGAGCACGCTAATTGACACGTATGCAAATAACTGGGAGGAAGGAGTGTTATAGCCCAGCAACAGCCTGTGCTGCGTTCTAATTGGTCGGGCGAAGCACAGCCTGTGATTGGAGGTTCTGATGACAGTTGGTGACCTGAGGGTATAAATACCGGACAGTTGTAACGGATTTCTGAATCGCTTGTCACCTGTGTTATAATAAAGATCTGTCTTGCACATGGCTCCTGCGTGTCAATTCCCTCACAACAACAACCCACACGTTACAATTGAAACAAAAGAGAGAGGCTTTATAAAATAAATGTGAAGGTAACACAGTCTAAGGGGTGACACATGGAAGTAAATCCCATGTTTGGGATCAGAAAAGCTGTGACCAAAAACCTTCTCCGAGAGTCCTGTGTTGTTTTCTGAGGAACGTCAATTGATGTCTCTCTCTCCTTTCTCCCTTAGTCGAACCAACCCAGCTTCAGTGTCATGGTCCCAAAGACAGAATCATGGCAGGATCTTGGGCCTCTTTCGAATGCTCTGCAAATGATTTGACCTCCAAACACGTCCATCTTGTTTGGATGAAGGATGGGAGAACGATACCGTCTAAGCAGAGCAACCGGTCTACTGAAGTGAAAGGGAGAAGCGTGTACCATGTGATAAGCCATGTGGAAATCCAGCTTGAGCAAAGAGATGTGAGGTCACGGCTGAGCTGCCTGATCCAAGATCCAGTTGAGATGACTCAGAAAATCTTTGATCTTGGTCCTATGCTAATAGGTAAGTGAACGTTGGGTTGCAGAAGGGGAAGAGGTTATGGAGCCTTCACCTGGTAGAGGGTCCTCCATGGAAGAGGGAACTGCACCAAAAAGATCTACACACACATCCCATGGAAGTCAACTGAGACCAGCCACATTTTCTCAGCCCATGCTTCCTCGGAGGGCTGCGTTTTTGGGGAGCAAGTTTTTGGAAAGATCTCCTCTCTCTGATTCCCTTCCCAAGGATCTCGGTCAAGATGAACAAGATCTAGACACACATCCCATGGAAGTCAACTGAGACCAGCCACATTTTCTCAGCCCATGCTTCCTGGGAGGGCTGCGTTTTTGGGGAGCAAGTTTTTGGAAAGCTCTCCTCTCTCTGATTCCCTTCCCAAGGATCTCGGTCAAGATGAAATATTCCTCCCCTACAGTGGGGGAGATATACAGTATATTTAATCCTGATTGTCCTGGAATTGTTTCACAACAGTGTCCTCTGTTATTTGAGGGGGCAAATGCTGACTCTGTGAAACCGCTGAGAGAGGGCTGGAAAAGCACCATGAAGCGGTATATAAGTCTAAGTGCTATTGCTATTTCAGTGGTTTTGCACACTGCCCAGAGTCACATGATTTGAGTTGGGGTGGGGGGAATGTATGTCTTAGAAAGAAGGCGGTGGAGGAGCTGACATCCAAAGTATCCCCTTTCCTACAAGCAGGGCTGGATTTAGATGAAAAGAGGCCCTAGGCTATTCCACTTATGAGGCCCTTTCACCTCCCATTTTTAAGTTTGTAAATATATATATAGCTGGCCTCCCGACGGAGGGCGGCTCTGCTCTGCGGCAAAGGAGGCCAGCCGCCTCCCCTGCTGCGCTCAGCTGCCCGGCTCGGCCCCCTCGCCCTCACCTGCCCTACCGCTGGTGGGGTCCGCGTCGACGGGGCGGCTACTGGGAGCGACCGCACCTCTCGCCCGACCGCCGGTGCCGGGAACGTGGGCGGGCTCCCCAACTGCCGCGCTGCTGGAACGATCTAAACCAATACATGTTTATGTTTGTTTATTAGTCATCTGCGTAGAATTTCTCCTTAGTTTCGGTTCAGTGTTTTAGTGTTCACTGTTTTTAGAATAGTGTAATTTAAATTTTGCTAACAATTTGAATGTAGGCCCCTCTTGATCTTGAGGGCTGAAGCCTAGTTAGCCTACAGGAAAATCCGGCCCTGCCTACAAGAATGAAATATGTTGAGAAATATTAAAGAGGCAGAATATATATATGGATGATAAAAGAAAAGGCATGTTCTAAAGACAGAATAGAGCAATAGAGCAATAGCAGTAGACTTATATACCGCTTCATAGGGCTTTCAGCCCTCTCTAAGCGGTTTACAGAGAGTCAGCATATTGCCCCCAACAATCTGGGTCCTCATTTTACCCACCTCGGAAGGATGGAAGGCTGAGTCAACCCTGAGCCGGTGAGATTTGAACCGCTGAACTGCTGATCTAGCAGTAGCCTGCAGTGCTGCATTTAACCACTGTGCTCCCTCACCCAGCAGATACGTGGTGCACATTAAGAGAGACTGGGCCAGCCTATCTACAAGAGAAAAGGCCTCCAGATCCAGGGTGATGGGATTAACACATAATAGGATTAACCCACGGAGCTCACTACATTGCAAAATCTCCTAAAGACATTGCATCACCCACCAAACTTCAACCAAACTTAGCTCAGGCAACCTATAGAGCCAGCTATGACCCCTACATAACCCCTACGACAGCCAATAGAATGCATGTTCTTGCACAGGAACAGGAAGCTCAAGTGCTTCCTGTTCAACTCCATGTGGTTTTGTTTCATCACTAAACCCTTTTTCTACGCAGCCTCCATGTTTTCAGTGTCTTCGTCCCGGCCTGGAACTGAATCAAATGGATATTTCTTCCGACAGTAGGAATGGCAGGATAGGAATCTAACAAGCATTCCTGACATAAACAAACGCGGACGGAGATTGGCTGAACATCGGATGGGGTTCCTTATTCCTTTCCTTTTTTAATAGCGTTCAGTTCTGACCTTGGGTTTCCTGCCACCAAACTCTGGGTTTTTCACACTAGGTTGTGTTCAGACAACTTACTGGCTTCCCCAATGTCAGAATTGGAGAGAGAAAAAATAGTTGGTCTTCTACCATCTTCTGCAGGCAGGAACCACGCGTCCGAAGCCCTTCTGACTGATTTCTTTGGTTTTCTTTGCTCAGTTCGTCCCAAGGTGCATCTCGAGACCGTTCCAACCTCCCCCATCCAGATGGACGCCAAAGTGATGGTCACTTGTAACGTGGAAAGTTTTTATCCAGAAAATGCAGCAGTGGAGCTGTTCGCCAAGGATGCCCCGAGCAGAAGAGGAATGGTTTCCGAAAAAATTTTGAATCCCGATGGGACCTTTTCCCTCAAGAGCTTCATGGAGGTGACGGCCACGGAAGACAAGAATTCCTCCATGTTTCTTTGCCAGGTCCAGCAGGATTCGCAACCTCTGGTCAATGAAACCACCAGGATCTTCATTATGAAAGAATCAGAAAGTAAGTGTGGACTTTCCAAACTTTCCTTCCGAGGTTTAATTGACATACAAACTACAGGGTTGTTGTTGTAGGCCGTCCTCAGCTTACGACCACCATTGAATCCGTGTTTTCTGTTATTAAGTGAAACATGTGTTAAGTGAGTTTTGCTCCATTTTTACCACCTTTCTTGAATCATGTAGTTGTTAAGCGAGTCACATGGTGGTTCTTTCTGTGACAGAAGGTCGCAAAAGCGGATCACAGATTGTTGGGGGCAAGAGGCTGACTCTGTAAACCACTTGGAGAGGGCTGTAAAAGCACTATAAAACAGTACATAAGTCTAAGGGTTATTGCTATCTCCTGCTTGAGCAGGGGGTTGGACTAGAAGACCTCCATGGTCCCTTTCCAACTCTGTTATAGCAATAGCAATAGCAGTTAGACTTATATACCGCTTCATAGGGCTTTCAGCCCTCTCTAAGCGGTTTACAGAGTCAGCATATTGCCCCCAACAATCCGGGTCCTCATTTTACCCACCTCGGAAGGATGGAAGGCTGAGTCAACCCTGAGCCGGTGAGATTTGAACAGCCGAACTGCAGAACTACAGTCAGCTGAAGTAGCCTGCAGTGCTGCATTTAACCACTGCGCCACCTCGGCTCTTGTTATTCTGTCTTGTTAATCCATTGTCTTTCCTCCACAGGCTCACAGCAACAATACTTCCTCCTTCTCTGCATCATGCTTTTCCTGACCAAAGTAGCCATCCTCCTTTCCATCTTTTGCTTTTTCCTAATAAAAGTGTTGGGACGCAAAGGGACGAACGATCATTCCGGAACATTCCAGGAAGTGAGAGAGTCTGGAGCTTCAAGTTAGGGACTCCGGTTCCCTACAGATTATCAGGATGGAAAAGGATCCCATTAGGAAATCAATAATAATATTATTAAAAGGCTTGTGTAATGACTAGTTTCCTCCCCCAAATGTATGAAGTTATAAACCTATTACAGGAATAAAGAGATGAAAAAGAAAAATAAGTTTACTTTGCTTTGCCATGTCTGGCAAAAGGGACTTTTCATGAGAAGAGTTCTCCACTCTGCTGCTCTCAACAGAATACCTTATGCCACCAGACGTGAAATTTTGGGCTTGGACAACTTAGATCTATGCCACCTTCGGTCTGAAGCCTTACATTTTGGTGCCTTTAACAGAGGGGAAAATTGCCAGAAAGGAGAAGGAGTTTACTAGGACAAGGCTGCCATGCAGAGGAAGGCAGAGGTAGTCCTTGACTTATGACTCAATTGAGCCCAAAATTTTGGTTTCTAAGCAAGAGCGTTGTTAAGTGAGCTTCACCACATTTTACACAATCCATGAAATCTCCTTGTTGTAGCTGTCATGTGCAAACTAGGGAAGACCATCTTGAAGGCATGTGCAATGTTCTAATGTACAGAAGTTATAGTTAAATGTGTGGCAGACAGTGGACTCTGGGTGTGTTTTTCCGAATACAGTAAGTTAGGTTGAATGTGTATAGTTTTAGAAGAGCTCTGTGTGTTTGTGTGTGTGTGTGTGTGTGTGTGTGTGTACATACACATGCAATATACATAAAAGATAAATGTATCTTTTTGTGTGCCTATACACTTTACTATGTAATATATGAATAAATAAACTGTTCAGTTTATAATAAACATTTCAACTGAACAGTGGGAACAGAGAATTAATTGATAGAGAACATTTCTGTCCCCAGCAATCTAAAATTCATAGGTTTATCAGTGCATGTAACACAGATGTTTGTGCAGGTAAGATTATCACTCCTGCTGTCAAGCAAAACCAAGCATTTAATAGTGAGTGCCATACCATGTGCATGAATCATACAAGTGGCAAGAAAATAGGGGCAGTCAGGCATAACACAGGTTATGTAGACAGTAAACACAGGTCAATCAATATGGACTCAAATGTCTATACACCAATGCACAGAGTATAAGGAATAGCAATAGCAATAGCAGTAGACTTATATACCGCTTCATAGGGCTTTAAGCCCTCTCTAAGCGGTTTACAGAGAGTCAGCATATTGCCCCCAACAACAATCCGGGTCCTCATTTTACCCATCTCGGAAGGATGGAAGGCTGAGTCAACCCTGAGCCGGTGAGATTTGAACCGCTGAACTGCTGATCTAGCAGTAAGCTGAAGTAGCCTGCAGTGCTGCATTTAACCACCGCACCACCTCGGCTCCTATAATAATAAACAGGCGAATTAGAAATTCAAGTAAAAGAGGGCAGATATGATATTGTTGCCATTACAGAAACTTGGTGGGATGAAACCCACAAATGGAACATACAGCTAGAAGGATTTAAATTATTTAAAAGAAATAGACCAAATAAAAGAGGAGGTGGAGTTGCACTATATATAAGAAATAACTACATCTCTACAGAAATAGAGCACAATAATGGTGAGAACTATCTTGAATGCATTTGGGTCAATATTAAAGGTTTTTTTTTGGGGGGGATGACATTGCCATAGGTCTATACTACAGGCCACCCAACCAAGCAGAGGAAGTAGATGAACTTTTTGCTAGTCAGCTAACTAAGGTATGTAGGAAGCACACCACAATAGTAATGGGGGATTTTAACTACCCTGATATCAACTGGGAAACAAACTCTGCACCAAGTGGAAGATCCAACAGGTTCCTAACAAACCTAGCAGACAACTTTGTTTCCCAAAAAGTAGAGAAGGGAAAAAGGGGTCAGCCATATTGGACTTAATTCTCACTAACAGAGAGGAAATGATAGAAGGTGTTGAAGTCACAGGAACCCTGGGGGCAAGTGACCATGCAATATTGGAATTCAACATTATGCAAACACAAGTAGTAGAACAAAGTCAAACTAGAGTCTTGGACTTTAAGAGAATTAATTTCAATAAACTTAGAACTTGGGAAGGATTCCATGGATGAGAATCCTCAAGGGGAGAACAACTCAAGAAGCTTGGGAAATTTTGAGAAATGAGATTACAAAAGCCCAGTCTAGCACAATACCAATGAAGAAGAAAAATATCAGCTCCCAAAAGAAACCAGCGTGGCTGCATAAAGAATTCTCTGACAAATTGAAAGACGAAAAGGATAAATATAAAAAGTGGAAAGAGGGGGACATAACTAAGGCAGAATATCAGCAAATAGCCCGAGCCTGTAAAGATGAAGTGAGGAAAGCTAAGACTCACAGTGAAGAAAAGCTTGCCACAAAACTAAAACATAACAAAAAAAAAGCTTCTTCCAACATATTAAAAACAAGTAAAAGGTTAAGAAAATAATTGGTCCATTGCTGTGAGAAAGTGGCAAGAAGATGACAAGCAACAGGGAGAAAGCAGAACTATTTAACTCATGTTTTACATCTGTCTTTACACAAGGGGATAAAACAGTCCAACCTATCAAAAACAGCACCACAAAAATCAGATTAGGAACAAAAGTTGAAATAGGGAAGAAAATGGTAAGGGAGCACCTGTCTACCCTAGACGAGTTCAAATCACCAGGACCAGATGGATCGCACCCCAGGGTTCTGAAGGAACTGGCAGACAAGATCTCAGAATCACTGAACTGTATCTTTCAGAGATCCTGGAGCACCAGGGAACTGCCAGAGGACTGGAAAAGAGCTGATGTGGTTCCCATCTTCAAAAAAGGGGAAAAAACAGATCCAGGAAACTACAGACCTATCAGCCTGACCTCAATACCAGGAAAGATTCTGAAAAAGATAATCAAGCAACAAATTAGCAAATACCTAATACAATACAATAGCAGAGTTGGAAGGGACCTTGGAGGTCTTCTAGTCCAACCTCCCTCCTAGGCAGGAAACCCTATACCGTTCCAGACAAATGGCTATCCAACATCTTCTTAAAGACCAAAGCTTTGCATGGAGAGCACTTGAAAAACATTGAAGGAAAATGTGATGACAACTTGACATGGACATGGCTTAAGATGGAACTATCAAGAAAGAAACTGAAGGTTTAATCCTGGCTGCTCAAGAACAAGCACTACAAACTAAGGCCATGAAAACAAAGATACAAAAATCCACTGACTACCCAAACTACCAACTTTGCAATAACAAAGTCGAAACTGTTTCACACTTAATATGTAAGTGCAGCAAAATTGCACAAACTGATTACAAAGCTAGACATGACCGAGTTGCTAAATTAATCCACTGGCCATTATGTAAAAAATATGACTTACCCGTATCCAGAAAGCCATGGGAACATAAAGTGGAAAAGGTTATCGAAAATGAGAAGGTTAAGATCTTGTGGGACTTTCGAATACAGACGAATCGTCATTTGGGGCACAACATGCCAGATATCATGGCTGTAGAGGGCCGAAGTGTACAGTTTATTGATATCGCTGTTCCTGGAGATGCCAGAGTCGAAGAAAAAGAACTAGAAAAAATAATGAAATATCGCGACCTGGCCATCGAAACTACATGGCTGTGGATGAAGCATGTAACAGTGATGCCCATTGTCATCGGGGCACTTGGCACCCTGTCCAAGAATTTTACAAGATACATCAACAAATTGCAGCTTCCTGCAATAACACCAGTGGAACTGCAAAAAAACTGCGCTACTCAGAACATCTTATATTTTAAGAAGGTCCTTGGTTGATACCTAGGATGCTGGCAGCAAACCGTATCAACCATTAGCGCCAGTCAATGGTATTTGTAATGCATTTTTCAATGTTCAGTTGGCTGAGTTTCATGTTTAATGAATAAAGTATAAAATAAAAATAACAAGATCTAAATGAAAATTTGTTAATAAAATTTATAGGTCTTTTTCCCAATCACAATTTGTACTTGTACTTGACGCCTCTTCACCCATCGTGGGTATAGGCGACTTCCATGGAAATTTGACGCCACTGTATACGGCGATCCATGGAAGCTGTTTCGGCTGGCTATACCCAAGGGGACGCCAGTCCCAAGGGTCGACAGAGCCCGATTGGTGGGAACGGGGGGCACCACGTGAAGGCCGGGTTGTCGTTTGATAGTTGAGAGGCTTTGCAATAAGCGTTGCAATGTATATTTTGCGCATCAACTATCCTTGCCCGCCCAATCACAATTTACAATTTATATCCAAATTTCTTTTACTAAATTGTCAATACATGTATATATCATTACGCTGTATCCATTATCATTTCTCATTGTCTGTGAGCAAAAAGCAACATGAATGTTTTTGCAAGAACCATGTTCACACCTCCAAAGTCAACACGAGTTGCAGCTGCTGAGAGTTGCTGAGCGAACCAGATTGTTCCCCCAGTGTTGTAAGTTGATAGGAGATAGGAAGAGAATGTTTCCAAATGAAAGTCAGAAAAAAAGCTTTCTGGCAATAAATGAGTGGACCAATGTCTCTAAATCTTGGCTGCCGGAAGGTGGGTGAACTTCAACTCCCAGAATTCCCCAGTCAGCAGAGCTTGGCTGTTGAAGTCCACCCATCTTCCAGCAGTCAAGATTGAGAAAGTGTGCCACACTGATCAAGAGAGATCGGGAGAGAAGCTCCTGTTCAGAAATAAGCCAGAAAGCCATTTTTATAAGCTGACCAATTGAGCGGGAGCTTGGACTTGACTTGCCTCCGAGAGAAGCTTCCAAAATGCCAGGTAAGCGAAGGACACCTGCTTTCTGCAGAGAGAAGACTCCAGGTTTCTACAATGAACGTGCTGCTATGTCCCTGGGACAGGTAAGAGGATAGTAAGAACTAATCCCACCTCTGATCACCTGGGTTTTCCATTCACCCCAGTCTGGTCTGACGAGTGCCAGCAACACCTTCCTTATCTGATGTCCCAAACATTTGCTGTCATATGTAAAACACATTTAGACACACTATAATAGAATAGAATAGAATAGAGAATAGGGAATAGGAATGGAGAGGAGATGGAATGGAATAATACAGAATAGAATAGAATAGAATAGGATTTCTTTATTGGCCAAGTGTAGACTCACAAGGAATTTGTCTATGGTGCATAAGCTCTCAATGTACATGCAAGCGTGACCCGTCAAAACCGCGGTCCACTAAAGCGCGCCCGATTAAAGCGCGTACGTGACGTCATCAGCAGCGCGACATATACGACCGCGGAGAAAAAAGGGCGCTTTAAAAAGCGCTTTTAAAGCAAGCCGATTCACATAAAGGTAAGGGTTAGGTTTAGGGTTAGGGTTAGGTTAAGCGTTAGGGTTAGGGTTAGGTTTAGGGTTAGGTTAAGGGTTAGCGTTAGGTTTAGCATTAGGTTTAGGGTTAGGTTAAGGGTTAGGCTTAGGCTTAGGTTTAGGGTTAGGTTGGGGGGGGTTAGGTTTAGATTTACGCGTTAATTTTAAGTTTACCGCTCACAGTGTGCTGTTTTCGTCGCGCTGTGATGACGTCGAGCGCGCTTTAGTCTACCGTGGTTTTGTGGTGGAACCACATGCAAGCAACAAGTGATAAATCCTAATCCTAAAGCACAATCATCATAAACCACAATACAACACTTAGTAAGTCATAGGTTACTGAATCAGCAACCAATGTAAATGATAGGATACAAGCAAGAGAAAATAGAAAACTGACAGCAGACAATCAGTGGTCTGATTGTCCATCAAATCTGCCTTTTGAGTTCATTTCCTTTTCCTTTTCAATATATTTATTTTTAATGAGTATTATTTTATTTCGTATTTCATTTGCTGAGTGGGCTTCCCTTGCTTTCTCCAGCAGACCCTGAGGCCTTCCTTTTCACCAAAGAAGGACCAGAGAACACCCAGGAGTCTTAGGAGCCCAGAGGCATTTATCTGGATTTGGAGAGCTGTTGACACTTCGCAGGAGCGTCAATCATCCCCAGTACAAGACGTGGCTTCCGTACTAAGTGCTGTAGGTCTCCAGTTCACAGATGGTCAAGTAGTTCTCCCCAGGTAAGTGGACACTGATGTAGCGGCCTTGCTGCGCGTTGCAGTAGATGGTGGTGATGAAGCCTCGGCTGGTGTTCAGGATAATCCCACAGCTGTGGGGCAAGAGAGGTCACGTTAGGAGAGCAGCCCTGCTGGTCATCCCAAGCTCACCCTGAGGACACAACCCCCCCACACTGCCCCCCCCAAGCTCTCCTGTGTTCTGCTTCCTATTGTGGTCTGCCTCCAGTGTGTCTTTAATATTCTTGGACTGAAGGCTTCACAGGGGCTCCGTCAGAATGTCGCCTTGGGGTTTCAAACTTCAGCGAGGTCCAGTCCAGCAATGGGTCTGAGGCCATAGGCAACTGGGTCTCAAACTCTTTGGCAGTCCAGCCCTACGGCGTTGCCCATCTAATCTAACCAAAGCTGGATTATCCCAGTAGCCGAATCCCAAGCGGTACAAAAAGATTCCCAGAGGATGGTAGACCTATCTGTGAGGTTGGGCATCGTGAAAATGGTGCACTCACCAACCACCCACCTTTCAAAACCATGGGGGGTTTCGCCAGAGGAGGATCTCGTTGTCGTGGTCTCGGGAAGCCGTCGAGAAGAGGGAGAAGCTGAGGGTGAAGTCGGTGAAGAAGCGGAAACAAGGGTCAGCTGTCGCAAGCGATGATCAAGGTTGGACTTCAGGAGGCCGTAGGAGTTGGCAGGAAGCTTGGGGAACACGAAAGCCTTTCCACCCAAACCTGAGGAAGAAAGAAGAGGGAGAAGGCCATCCAAAGGTGGACTTTATGTCCACAGAGCTATTCAAACACCCCTTGCATGAATCCATGGTGGTGGGAAGGTGGATTCATGGCAGGTGAAGGTTCTACCGTGGAATGAAAACTTGGTCAAGGTTCCTGAGATGCAGAAGATCGCAAGGACTGTATGAAGCAACGGGCCGCCTCTTCGTCATCGTTTTCACCCAGCATCGCCACCGGTTCCTGGAGTCCGTTGCTTGAAGGGCCGCCAGAGAGGTCCTTTCTGTGTAGCTTGGCTGTCTTGGTTGAGGTAGAGAGAGACCTCAACGGTGTAGAAGGTTCCTCCTACTTTTGAACAGAGTCCTCAAAACTCCCCCTCCGAGGTGTGTCTGCAAAGATGGCAAAGAAGCACCAAGCAATGGAGGCAGATGGAGAAGCAGCTCTGAGATATTATGGTCTGGCCATGAGATGATGCCACGGCAAATTCAGGTTTGCAGCCAGACTCAAAATGAAAGTCCTGGCATGGCTAGGGTTACCTTTTTTTAAAACCACTGTCAGAACTTTGGATGGTCACTAAATGAGACAGTTGTTAAATAAAGGTTTTTACAATAGCTTCCCAAATTTCACAATAAATTAGAATTACTATAGCTCACCTGTAGTTGTGTTTCCTCTCTGGCCTACCTTGCAGGGCTGACTTGCAGCTTGTTTACAATTGGGTGACCTCTAAATTTCAAACAACTATTACATGTAGTTCCTGACTTATGGCTTTAATTGGCTCAGGGGTTAAGACGCTGAGCTTGTCCATCAGAAAGGTCTTTGAGTTGTACGTGGCTTTTGACAGGGTGAGTTGTAAATAACAATTGTTAAAAACAGTTGCGAATTCAAGATGGCCTGTAAGAGAAGGGAATCCACCCTGCCTATGAGGAGGGGGGGGGTCTTCTGTTTATACAGAATTTGGCATCTTGATGCACCCATCACCAATGATTAGCCCAACTCCCCTTCATGGGCTGGAATGGGGACAATTGAACCCAGCGAGATTTTCGCACCCATGCTCCCCTATAGCATCTGACCTAGCTTGGGCAATTATTGGCCATCCCTGCCCACTGGGGTCCACTGTCCTCCCCCCTCCCCCACAGCTGCAAGATCACAGCCGATTTACACCCAGGGAGACTTAATAATGGCCAATTTGCAGAGCAGGAAAACTAAATGCCAGCCAATTCCCACGCCGAGCGATCAGTCTCTGCCTTCTCAATGGATGGTAGAGGCCTCGGGTGCCGGAGAGGCAGGGGACAGAGCGGTGGGGTCTGGAAAGGCCCACAGGGGGAGGGTCTGGCACCACACCTCTCCCTTTGCTCCCCGAACTTTGCATGAGCCCCAAAACATCTCTAACCCAGCACAGGAGACCTTGAAGGGGGGCAAGGTGGCCTGCAGCGTGGGAAGTAGAGTTCAGGGCTAAATGCAAAGGTCAGGGTCAGCAGTGGAAGAAGCATGGTGGCAGACCCCCACCGGCAGAACTTCCCAGATCCCATCACTCTGTCTCCTGCCTCTCCGGTGCCCGATGCCACTGCCCTCCACCAAGGAGGCAGAGGCCAATCCCTCGGCACAGGGATTGACTTGGCCTTCAATTATCTTGCAATGCCAATTGGGCAGAAATAGGTTTCGCTGGGTGAATTGGCCGTGATCACGTAGCAGGGAGGAAGAAAAGTTGACCAGTGGCAAGGGGGCAAGAGTTACCACAGGGCCAGCGGAGAAAGATTGCATAGGATAGCTCAGGCTAACATGGGCGCAAAAATGTAACTGCAAGGAATTGTCCTTGTGGGGCCTTCTCAAGCCCCAAGAACCATCGCCATGCCCAAATAACGCCAGGCAGGAAATCTATAACATCTATCATCCTACAACAGCCATGCCTAGCATTAAAATGAGCCGTTGAGGTTTTCGGTCTGGTTCTAAGAACCATCACCATGGCCAAATTACACCAGGAAAATAAACTATAATATCTATTTCTCTGTCCGGTTCTAAGAACCATCGCCATGGCCAAATTATGACAGGCAAGAAAACTATAATATCGATTTCTCTGTCCGGTTCTAAGAACCATCGCCATGGCCAAATTATGCCAGGCAAATAAACTATAATATCTATGTCTCTGTACGGTTGTAAGAACCATCGCCATGGCCAAATTATGCCAGGCAAATAAACTATATTATTTATTTCTCTGTCCGGTTCTAAGAACCATCGCCACGGCCAAATTATGCCAGGCAAGAAAACTATAATATTAATTTCTCTGTCCGGTTCTAAGAACCATCGCCACGGCCAAATTATGCCAGGCAAGAAAACTATAATATTAATTTCTCTGTCCGGTTCTAAGAACCATCGCCATGGCCAAATTATGCCAGGCAAGAAAACTATACTATTTATTTCTACTTCCGGTTCTAAGAACCATCGCCATGGCCAAATTATGCCAGGCAAATAAACTATAATATCTATTTCTCTGTCCGGTTCTAAGAACCATCGCCATGGCCAAATTATGCCAAGCAAGAAAACCATAATATTTATTTCTCTGTCCGGTTCTAAGAACCATCGCCATGGCCAAATTATGCCACGCAAGTAAACTATACTATCTATTTCTCTGTCCGGTTCTAAGAACCATCGCCATGGCCAAATTACACCAGGCAAATAAACCATAATATTTATTTCTCTGTCCGGTTCTAAGAACCATCGCCATGGCCAAATTATGCCAGGCAAATAAACTATAATATCTATTTCTCTGTCCGGTTCTAAGAACCATCGCCATGGCCAAATTATGCCAGGCAAGAAAACTATACTATCTATTTCTCTGTCCGGTTCTAAGAACCACCACCATGGCCAAATTATGCCAGGCAAGGAAACTATAATATCTATTTCTCTGTCCGGTTCTAAGAACCATCGCCATGGCCAAATTATGCCAGGCAAGAAAACTATAATATCTATTTCTCTGTCCGGTTCTAAGAACCATCGCCATGGCCAAATTATGCCAGGCAAATAAACTATAATATCTATGTCTCTGTACGGTTGTAAGAACCATCGCCATGGCCAAATTATGCCAGGCAAGAAAACTATAATATCTATTTCTCTGTCCGGTTCTAAGAACCATCGCCATGGCCAAATTATGCCAGGCAAATAAACTATAATATTTATTTCTCTGTCCGGTTCTAAGAACCATCGCCATGGCCAAATTATGCCAGGCAAGAAAACTATAATATTTATTTCTCTGTCCGGTTCTAAGAACCATCGCCATGGCCAAATTATGCCAGACAAATAAACTATAATATCTATTTCTCTGTCCGGTTCTAAGAACCATCACCATGGCCAAATTATACCAGGCAAGAAAACTATACTATCTATTTCTCTGTCCGGTTCTAAGAACCATTGCCATGGCCAAATTATGCCAGGCAAATAAACTATAATATCTATTTCTCTGTCCGGTTCTAAGAACCATCGCCATGGCCAAATTATGCCAGGCAAGAAAACTATAATATCTATTTCTCTGTCCGGTTCTAAGAACCATCGCCATGGCCAAATTATGCCAGACAAATAAACTATAATATCTATGTCTCTGTACGGTTGTAAGAACAATCGCCATGGCCAAATTATGCCAGGCAAGAAAACTATAATATCTATTTCTCTGTCCGGTTCTAAGAACCATCGCCATGGCCAAATTATGCCAGGCAAGAAAACTATACTATCTATTTCTCTGTCCGGTTCTAAGAACCATCACCATGGCCAAATTATGCCAGGCAAGGAAACTATAATATCTATTCCTCTGTCCGGTTCTAAGAACCATCGCCATAGCCAAATTATGCCAAGCAAGAAAACTATAATATTTATTTCTCTGTCCGGTTCTAAGAACCATCGCCATGGCCAAATTATGCCAGGCAAGAAAACTATAATATCTATTTCTCTGTCCGGTTCTAAGAACCATTGCCATGGCCAAATTATGCCAGGCAAATAAACTATAATATCTATTTCTCTGTCCGGTTCTAAGAACCATCGCCATGGCCAAATTATGCCACGCAAGAAAACTATACTATCTATTTCTCTGTCCGGTTCTAAGAACCATCGCCATGGCCAAATTATGCCAGGGAAATAAACTATAATATCTATGTCTCTGTACGGTTGTAAGAACCATCGCCATGGCCAAATTATGCCAGGCAAGAAAACTATACTGTCTATTTCTCTGTCCGGTTCTAAGAACCATCGCCATGGCCAAATTACACCAGGCAAATAAACCATAACATTTATTTCTCTGTCTGGTTCTAAGAACCATCGCCATGGCCAAATTATGCCAGGCAAATAAACTATAATATCTATTTCTCTGTCCGGTTCTAAGAACCATCGCCATGGCCAAATTATGCCAAGCAAGAAAACTATAATATTTATTTCTCTGTCCGGTTCTAAGAACCATCGCCATGGCCAAATTATGCCAGGCAAGAAAACTATACTATTTATTTCTCTGTCCGGTTCTAAGAACCATCACCATGGCCAAATTATGCCAGGCAAATAAACTATAATATCTATGTCTCTGTCCGGTTCTAAGAACCATCGCCATGGCCAAATTATGCCAGGCAAGAAAACTATAATATCTATTTCTCTGTCCGGTTCTAAGAACCATCGCCATGGCCAAATTATGCCAGGCAAATAAACTATAATATTTATTTCTCTGTCCGGTTCTAAGAACCATCGCCATGGCCAAATTATGCCAGGCAAATAAACTATAATATTTATTTCTCTGTCCGGTTCTAAGAACCATCGCCATGGCCAAATTATGCCAGGCAAGAAAACTATAATATTTATTTCTCTGTCCGGTTCTAAGAACCATAGCCATGGCCAAATTATGCCAGACAAATAAACTATAATATCTATGTCTCTGTACGGTTGTAAGAACCATCGCCATGGCCAAATTATGCCAGGCAAGAAAACTATACTATCTATTTCTCTGTCCGGTTCTAAGAACCATCGCCATGGCCAAATTATGCCAGGCAAATAAACTATAATATTTATTTCTCTGTCCGGTTCTAAGAACCATCGCCATGGCCAAATTATGCCAGGCAAGAAAACTATACTATCTATTTCTCTGCCGGTTCTAAGAACCATCGCCATGGCCAAATTATGCCAGGCAAATAAACTATATATCAATTTCTCTGTCCGGTTCTAAGAACCATTGCCATGGCCAAATTATGCCAGGCAAGAAAACTATACTATTTATTTCTCTGTCCGGTTCTAAGAACCATCGCCATGGCCAAATTATGCCAGGCAAATAAACTATAATATCTATTTCTCTGTCCGGTTCTAAGAACCATCGCCATGGCCAAATTATGCCAGGCAAGAAAACTATAATATTTATTTCTCTGTCCGGTTCTAAGAACCATCGCCATGGCCAAATTATGCCAGGCAAATAAACTATAATATTTATTTCTCTGTCCGGTTCTAAGAACCATCGCCATGGCCAAATTATGCCAGGCAGGAAAACTATAATCTGTGGAGAAAAGTACAAAAACTATTATCAATCATAGCACCTAGTACGAATCAAACTACAATGGGAAAACTCCTTAGTTTCACAACCTGCCAAGACACACAACCATATGAAATTTCTAAATGCCTGGCACTCTAACAAATTAACCGTCAGCAGCCACATAGTCATAAACAATATCTATATCTGTGCACAAGTGACCATCAAGAAGCCCAAAAGGAATCAAAAGGACAAAAACACCTGCTCAGCAGCAAACACCACGAATCAACAAGTAGTCCAATCAAAGAATCTCTAAAGACCATTTTTAACAACACTGAAACCACAAGCCACTAGAAAGCAAGTTGAGAACAAACCTCACCTTCTCCTAGTACTGATATTCCCTAAATAATAAACCATCTGCAAAAGAAACTACCAAGCTCAGAGAACACTAAGGACCTTTCAAACCGCAAGCCGCAAATCTTCTCCTTTGTATGCTGCTCATCACCAACTTCACTTTCAGCTCTAAGAAGTCTGACTGGTACTGAGGCCTTCTTTCTCAGAATGAGAAGGTGGGAGGGGGGTAATCCAGAAGGATCCCCTTCCAGTCGGAGTACCGAGGGGGTCCTCAGGGACTGGAGGAGGCTTGCGGCTGAGAGCCTGTTGCCTCCTCCAGGTTGATTCGCCCTCACTGCTCGCTCAGGGACTGAAAGGGTCACCCAGTGGAAACCCCAGAGAGGCTGTCCAGTGTGAGTCTCTCAGTGTGGGTGTCCAGGGATTGAATGACCTCCACGTGGGGGGCATCACCCCTATCCCCACACTGTAGTGATATGGGTAATGCTTGGGGGGGGGCTCTGGTTCTACCACAGCCAGTGGCTAAAATGATCTCACATCCGAAATTGTTTATATGTTTTACTTTTGTTACATTACTTTGCATCCCCCCCCCCAAAAGAACTTCGCTAAAGCATGCCTTAGGGCGCAACCTCTGCAAACCTATGGTATGCATGCCTAAAGTGCCATGCAGAGCCATGTCACTTGGCATGTGTGGCATCACCTGTTCCTCTACTGGTTTCCAGCAGGCGCAGGTGCAACAGCCAGCTAGACTGCCGGTTACGGGCTTGTGGTCAGCTGGCCAGTGTGCATGCTCACGCCGGAAAACGGAACCCTGGCTCTTCCAGTTTCCGGCAGTGCCACATGCACAAAGGCCAGCTGATTGTCGTGTGTGCGTTTGCACCAGAAACCCAAGAGGAATGGCCAACACCACACAAGCCAGGCGACATGGCTCTGCATGCCACCTCGCACACGCATGCCTTGGGTTCGCCATCACAGCCTTAGGGTAAGCTTTATAGCATGCCCCAAAGGTTTTTGCAGTCATAAACCACATGATGCCGATAGTACCTGTCAGGCTTCTTGGTTAAATCCAGCATTGAAAAGTTAGTAAACCTTTGACTTAGCTTTGATGTCTTCGACGGCTTGTCTGTGGAGATTCCCTTCGTGTAGAGCGCCTGTGAAGTAATAATAAGAAATCAACATCAGCAAACGACCACCTGATGTTCAGAGACTAGAAAACCAATTCATCAATTTTACAAAGCTGCTTTTACGTTCTTTATCCTACAAGTGAACGAAGGCAAGATACAATGAATTGGAAAGTTGTGCCCTTGAGAATGCCACAAACCACTGGTTTTTACTGTTCCCCAAAGATATGACTTCTAGCTCCAGGAGTTTCTCTTACTCTCCAGGAACTGGAAGGCATCCCTAAAATTGCTTTAATTTACCTTCCTGCAAGAAAGTCAGGTCAGTTCCTGGACCTGATGCAATTTTACTTTTGCCATTAGTTCCTTGAAGTAGCTAGTCCTCTGCGTGTTTTAAGGACTTGAGCCTTGGCTAGAATTATCTCAGGTCCCAAGAATTGACTATTCCTAAGAACAAGGTCAATTCCTGGACTTGAACTAATTTTAAACTTTTGCCTTTACTTGAAGCGGTCAGTCATCCACACGCTTATGTATACTTTATTTGGCCAAGGAATTTAAGAACTTGAGCCTTGACTTAAATTAACTCAGGTCCTAAAAATTCACTTTATTCCTGAAAGCAAGGTCAGCTCCTAAGGTAATTTTTAATTATGACTTCCCTGTGGTGGTTTGGTCCTTTTTAAAAGGACACGGGTGAGAATACCTCAGGTTCCACTAGTATTTTATTCTAAAAAATTAAATTTGGGCTAAAAATTACCTTAGGCCTCAAGATTGAACTATTTCAAGAAAGCAAGGTCAACTCCTGGACCCGAAATAATTTTAGTTCACTTTTTACACCTTTAGTTACTTGAAGCAACTAGTCCTCTGCATGTTTTCTTTTAAGGACTTGAACCTGGGCTAAAAAAAAAAATTCTCAGGTCCCAAGAGTTTAAATTTATTAAACAAAGTCAGGTCACCTGCAGGGACTGAAGCAATTTTGCCTTTAAGCTAATTTGAACACTTACATTCACCTGTGGTAGTTTAGCCCTTTTTAACTGCTCCTGGTTAGAATTGCCTCAGCTGTATTCCTTTTAAGCTACTTTTAATGGTTACTTGTCTGGGGTGAACAGGACACAGCTGAGATTATCTCAGATTCTGCCTAGTTCTACCATTTTAACTCCTAAAAACCTTGGTTAAAATTCTTCTGGAAGTTTGCCTTATTTCCCCGAGGGAAAGTGGGACTGAGGTAAACTCACCATAGGGAAGCTGTGGCGTTGGGAGTAAATAAGGCACCTTTGAGGTATTACTTCAGCCACCACTGGCGTTTTACTCCTGAGGAAACGTACATCCTGTATGTTAAAATCACCTCAGGTGCCATCCTTACTCCCTGAAAATAGGCTAAACTTAGTTCAGGCGCCGTCCTCACTCGCTCAGAAAAGGCTAAATTCACCTCAGGCGCCGTCCTTACTCCCTGAAAATAGGCTAAACTTAGTTCAGGCGCCGTCCTCACTCGCTCAGAAAAGGCTAAATTCACCTTAGGCGCCGTCCTTACTCCCTGAAAATAGGCTAAACTTAGTTCAGGCGCCGTCCTCACTCGCTCAGAAAAGGCTAAATTCACCTCAGGCGCCGTCCTTACTCCCCGAGAAAAAGCTGCTCCTTAGCTCCCCTCAGCATCCCACCACGTCTAAGAGCCTCAAACGGGGATTACCTCAGCGTGCAAGAGGCCACCTCGCGGTCTAATCTGCGAAGCCTTAGGGAGAGGGGAGGTTTGCTCTCCCCGCGGTCCGCAGCGTCGTCTCTTTCGAGGGGGAAATAAAAAAAAGAGACGACGCGGAGAAGCTCCCACTTTTGCCTCAGCCCGTGGAGCCCGCCGACTTTTTAAAGCGTCCCCGCCCCTCGGAGGAGGAGGGAGAAGGAGAAAGAGAGGCCGCTCAGCCAATCCGAAGGACGGGTTTCCAAAGCAGCCAATCGCAGCCGAGGTGGACGTTCGGCTGGAAAGGCAGGTGGCTCACTAGGTGTGTTCCACCGCCTCACAGGTGAGGGCGATTGGAGGCAATCACGTCTCTGTGCGCGCGTGTCTTTTTTTTCCTGTTCTCTGCTCTCAAAAGAATATCTAATCTATACATTTTAATCTGTCGCGGTTTATAACGTTGTACACTATATATTCTTTTGTATATCTTCATATCTGTTTCTAATTTGTTAATCTTTCATCCTTTATTTTTTTTTAATCTCTGCCCCTATTATCTAGGCATTTATAGAATATTGAGTAATGGTCTGTTTCTCTAAAGCAGTGTTTTTCAACCTTGGCAACTTGAAGATGTCTGGACTTCAACTCCCAGAATTCCCCAGCCAGCAAATCCAGACATCTTCAAGTTGCCAAGGTTGAGAAACACTGCTCTAAAGGATTGTATAAATAATATTGTATAAATGCCTAGATAATGAGGGCAGAGGTTAAAAAATAATGAAAGAAAATTAACAAATTAAGTTACATCATTAGGTACACTCTATTTTTTAAATTACCATTTTATCTGTAGGTGTACATCTGTTGGTATAGAGCAGTGTTTCTCAACCTTGGCAACTTGAAGATGTCTGGACTTCAACTCCCAGAATTCCCCAGCCAGCATTCGCTGGCTGGGGAATTCTGGGAGTTGAAGTCCAGACATCTTCAAGTTGCCAAGGTTGAGAAACACTGGTATAGAGTGATAAAGGTATAGAGTGTTATGGCACAGCTATATAAATAATATACAATATCATGTATTTTAAAAGATCATATTATATGATTGATAACGGTTACGATTTGGGTGTATAACACGGTGTGTATATTTCAAAAGGACTTGATAACAATCAGTATAGATACGCTGTTGCAAAATTGAAATTGTGATGTAGAATAAAGGAAAATGTACAATAAAAACATAACAATAAAAAAGAATATCAGATCTGTGTAATCTATTTTATCTAATCCATCTATCTATCATCTATTTGCCTATCATTTATCTGTCTTTTATATCATCTGTCTGTCTGTCTGCCTCTCTGTCTATCTATCTATCTACACACCACACACATTTATGCATCCTACACACAAACATAAATATAAAGCACTGTCCATTTTGAATACATAGTATTCATAGTGTAATGCCTTCTCTAAGTTTCATTCCCTCTGGAAACCCTTTGGACTACAAATCCCAGGGACGTGCAGTCACTAGAGGCAAGGGAGGCGGAGCCTCCCCAGTCTCCTGAGAGAAAGGAAAGAGTTTTAAATATATATTTTTTAATGAATTAAAGCCAGGATAGTTGCTACCAGATTTCAAGTCACAGTGGCTTGGTGTCTGCTCTCAGTGTTAACTAGGAGGAGGCGAGAGAACCCGGGGCCTCTTTTGCTTAAGGAATTTTTCGCCTTTTAAAAGTTAAGGTGGAGTTAAAAAGCAAAAGATTTAATATGCAAAAGAGGCACTGATTCTCCCGCCTCCTGATCTGGGAGCAGCGAATCATGTCTTGCACTTGAGCGACTGCGCAAGTGCAAGGGTGATTCTGGAGAGGTTTTTCTTTGACCTCTAGCCACCATTTCTTCAGCAGCCAGCCCAGCACCGAGCGGGGAGGAGGAGGAGGAGGAGGAGGAGGAGGAGGAGGAGGAGGAGGAGGAGGAGGAGGAGAAGAGCGGTGAGCCCTTGTGGCTGGCTGGGGAGGGACTCACCGCTCTTCTCCCAGCCAGCCAGCCACTCACCCCCACCCAACCTGCTCCCACCTTAGGAGCCAAGGTGGCGCAGTGGTTAAATGCAGCACTGCAGGCTACTGCTAGATCAGCAGGTCAGCGGTTCAAATCTCACCGGCTCAGGGTTGACTCAGCCTTCCATCCTTCCGAGGTGGGTAAAATGAGGACCCAGATTGTTGGGGGCAATATGCTGACTCTCTGTAAACCGCTTAGAGAGGCCTGAAAGGCCTATGAAGCGGTATATAAGTCTACTGCTATTGCTATTGCTATTGCTATTGCTATTGCTCCCTGCTTGGCCGGCCAGCCGGCACAAAGACTCACCGCTCTTCTCCTCCCAGCCAGCCAGCCAGCCAGCCACCCCCACCCGACCTGCTCCCTGCCTGGCTGGCCAGCCGGCACAAAGACAAACCGCTCTTCTCCTCCCAGCCAGCCAGCCACCCACCCCCACCCGACCTGCTCCCTGCCTGGCCGGCTAGCCGGCACAAAGACAAACCGCTCTTCTCCTCCCAGCCAGCCAGCCACCCGACCTGCTCCCAAGAATGTCAGCGGGGACGGAGGAGGCGGGTGGTGAGGCGGCAGAGCGCGGCAGCGGCGAGAAGCAACACCCCCGCCGCTGTGTCCGACAGGCATCTCGCATTTATGTCCATCATAAACGAGAGACGCCTGTCGGACACAGCGGCGGGGAAGTTGCTTCTCGCCACTGCCGCGCTCTTGCCTCACCAACGGTATCCCTCACCGCACATCACTGGGTATATTTTAGGTTGCTTCTCTTATACATAAGAGAATGAATGGAAAACTCTTGTGGCCCAGAAGGAGCCGTTGGAGCTGCCACCAGACTCCGACAGCGAGAGGCCCTATGAGTCGGCTCTGGAAGATGTGGAGGATCCTGGACAGGGTTCCGACTCTGAGCACGGTGCAGAGAGGCTAGTTGGCCACCAGGAGGCACCTGAGCCTTGCACCAGTGGGGAGGAGACAAGGGAGAGTGAGCCGGAGGCCAGTAGTGAGTTGTTCCTGGATGAAAGGCACCGAAGAGCTAATAGGCATCAGGAACAGTTGCGCAGTTACAGGAGGTAATTGCACTCAGCTGGTGGTCATTAGGCTCCTCTCTAGACTATAAAAAGTCTACTTGTGCACACGCCCCTCTTTGCAGAAGTCAACACAGGATTGAATGTCAGAGAACATTGTTATGAGCTTGGCAGGCTGGATTGCTGCCAAGCCTTATCTGTGTTTATTGCTGCCCAAGCTTGTCTGTGCCAGGTTGCTGCCAAGGACCTGTCTGTCTGTTAATTAAATGCCGTAATTTATCTCTGGCTCAGAGTGTGCTTTGGTATGGGACGAGGGGGGTCAGAACAGAAAACTAATGGAGAGAAGCAAGCTGGAACTAAGGATAATTTTCTTGACAGAACAATAAACCGATGGGATGGCTTGCCGTTCAGAAGTTGAGGGTGCCCCATCACTGAAGACTTTTAAGAAAGAGATTAGAAAGCCGTTTGCCTGGAATGGTACATGGTCTCCTGCTTGAGTGAGGAGTTGGACTAGAAGACTTCCAAGGTCCCTTCCAACTCTGTTATTCTGGTATTCAATTATTATGCCTCCAGGGCCTTCCTGTTTCACTATTGGAAGCAGGGAAGTGGATTCAATGAACAGTGTTCTCTTCCACCAGAAGATTCTTAATGTTCTTAATATTCTTTGCTGTCATTCTGACCTCCTGCCTTTTCATCCTCAGCTTGTTCCACTTTATCTCGATTTTGACTTCTGCCTAGATAATTGATTGCCCCCTCTGGTTAAGACATGTTGGGCTGACCTTATCTAATGTGTTTTATCCCTAGCCTTCCCAGACCTTTTTCTCAAGCTGTTCTCTTAGGTCTCTGCTTATTGCGTTGTCACAGCCCTGCTGCAAAATATCAGTCCGTCTGGTGCCCGATAAATCCAGGGTGTATCTATTTTCATTTGCAATTTCCCTATTTCTCGTTAATAGCAGCGGAACAAAGAGCCACTTTTATTTAGAAGGAAAACTTTATTGTTTGGAGAAAGGGGAGGAAACACAAAAAACTGCAGTGCGCCAAACATTTCCCTTGGCTTCCCTTTGAAGTCAGTATATGTGTTTATGCAGTGGCTGAAATGTGAAAAGCCTTCACAAGCAATTCTTGCATCTTTGCATGTTTTTTTTCCCCCCCAGTTAAAAATGAGAGAAGAAAGTTCACATATAGGCTGCTGCGTGTCCTGGGTATTCCTAGTATATATTAGAGATTCTTGATGATCTCTAATGAAAGAGGTTTTAAATTTAGCAGTTGTAAAGAGGACAGTCAACAGGCAATTTTTAAAACCCCAAGATGACAGCCACAATCACATGACCAAGCCATGCTGCTTTTTTATATGCATAACCAGCAGTGGTGAGTTTCAAAAATGGTTCGAACCTACTCTCTGGGTGTGGCCTCCTTGGTGGGAGTGGCTTGCTGCCCATGTGACCGGATGGGAGTGGCTTGCCACCCATGTGACCGGATATGAAGATGCCGAGGAGATGGATTGACTATATTCAAAATAAATACGAGACTAAGAGATTCCAAATAATTTATGACTGAAGAAACAAGGAATGATATAATCTGTTTAGAGCTAGCCTAGCAAAGAGGAGTTAAAGCTCAAATGAAAGATGATACTAACTTTCTTTAAGTTTATTTTAGAACATCTTTGTTAAAGATTTATACCCTGTATTTGTTCTGGGAAGTCGGGGGGAGGGGAAGGTTGGGGGGGCTTCGGGGGGGGGAGGGCAGGGGGGGAAGGTAACTATTTGCAAAAGTTTTTTTTTCCTAAAAATTTTCAATTAAAAAAAGAGAAAAAAATGGGTAAAAATGCCATCCACTTTATCTTTTATTTGTAAATTTATTTATAAAGAGGACGAAATGTGATATCAATTTTTTTAAAATAGGAGAAATAAAACAGAAGGATTTTTCCTTCAGAACTAGTGTCTAATTTATAGTGTTTATTTCTGAGATCTTCCTTTTTCCTCACTCTCACAAAACTCATGTGGCATGTAGAGTTTTGGATCGCAAGCTCCTTTTCAACATTATCTTCTCTTATTATATGTAGATACATTTAACATTTGTGGAAAAATGGGGTGAAATCATCAGGATTCCATTATTATATAAGAAATTTTTAAATTTCTTGGTATTGTATTGTATTCATGAACACATTTTTTTCTACCTTATTGTTATATGCAGTTGGAATGTGTACAGAAATATAATAGAAATTGTCACAGCTTCAGTGACCTAATGCTTACTTTCCATGTAAAAAATTCATGGTTCAGTCCAGGGGTGGGTTTCTCCTTTGATTTTTTTGTTTTTGAATGTCTCTATTGGTTAGATTGAGTAGAGTAACATGGCTGGAATAAGGACTGTGCTTCAACAAATGGATGAAAAGAAATAAAACCAAACCAGGTGGCCAAGGAGCTTGGACTCCACCGCCGTAGATCCAGCCGAGACACAGGGGGATTACTTGGCAAACCATCTCTGGGTTGAGTTCCAGGATGTTGCCTCTGGGGATGTGGACAAGGCCATTCGAGCTGTAAGTGCCTCCACCTGTATTCTGGACCCGTGTCCCTCCTGGCTGGTTGCCAACAGCAGGGAGGTGACACATGGCTGGATCCAGGCGGTCGGGAGGGGCACTTCCCCGCCGCACTTAAGACGGCGGTGGTGAGACCCCTCCTGAACAAACCATCTTTGGATCCAGCCATTTTAAACAACTATCGTCCTGTCTCCAACCTCCCCTTTATTGGGTTGTCGAGAAGGTGGTGGCCTTCCAGCTTCAACGGGCCTTGGAGGAAGCTAGCTATCTTGACCCCTTCCAGTCCGGCTTCAGACCCGGCTACAGCACTGAAACCGCTTTGGTCGCATTGACCGATGATCTCTGGAGGGCCAGAGATGGAGGCCATGCGTCCATCCTGGTTCTCCTTGACCTCTCAGCGGCTTTCGATACCATCGACCATGGTATCCTTCTGCGAAGACTGCGGGAGGTGGGGGTGGGAGGCACTGTTTTGCAGTGGTTCTGCTCCTACCTCTCGGACAGGTCGCAGTCGGTGTTGGTCGGGGGGCAGAGATCGTCCCTGAGGCCCCTAACATATGGGGTGCCGCAGGGTTCGGTCTTATCCCCCCTACTATTTAACATTTACATGAAACCGCTGGGCGAGATCATCCGGAGGCACGGGATAAAATACCATCAATATGCGGACGATACACAACTGTATCTGTCCGCCCCGTGCCAACTCAATGAAGCGGTGGACGTGATGAACCGGGGCCTTGAGGCCGTTAAGGACTGGATGAGCGCTAACAAACTGGTACTCAACCCTGACAAGACCGAGTGGCTGTTGTGTTTCCCTCCCAACAATTTGGCTGACATTCCAACTCTCAGGCTGGGGGGGTCAAATTTTATACCCCTCAGATAGGGTCCGTAATCTAGGAGTCCTCCTGGATCCACAGCTGACTTTTAACCATCAGTTGTCGGCTGTGACCAGGGGGGCATTTGCCCAGGTTCGCCTGGTCCGCCAGTTACGGCCCTACCTGAACCGGGAGGCTCTCACAACAGTCATTCGAGCCCTTGTGATCTCTAGGCTGGAATACTGCAATGGGCTCTACATGGGGTTGCCCTTGAAGTGCATCCGGCGACTGCAGTTAGTCCAGAATGCAGCCGCCCGAGTGATAGTGGGCGCACCGCGGTTCACCCACATTACACCCATCCTCCGCGAGCTGCACTGGCTACCTGTCGGTCTCCGGGTGCGCTTCAGGGTATTGATGACCACCTTTAAAGCACTCCATGGTAGTGGATCTGGGTACTTGAGAGACCGCCTTCTGCCGATCACCTCCCTTCGACCGATTAGATCGCACAGATTGGGCCTCCTCCGGATCCCATCCGCCAGTCAATGCCGACTGGCGACTACACGGAGGAGAGCCTTTTCTGTTGCAGCTCCGACCCTGTGGAACGATCTCCCCGTTGAGATTCGTACCCTCACCACCATCCAGACCTTCCGCACGGCCCTTAAGACCTGGCTCTCCCAGCAGGCCTGGGGATAAGTTTTTAAATTACCCGCCCGAGTGTTGGTTGACTGTTGAATGCAAGTTGGTGTCTTATTATCTATTTTGTTTATTCACTGTTTGTCTTGTATTATTGCACCCCCTTCCCGTGATTGTAAGCCGCCCTGAGTCCCCTCAGGGAGAAGGGCGGCCTATAAATCGTAATAAATGTCTAAAATGTCTAAATATGTTCTGTTCTATTTTACTCTTGCTCTACTCTACTCTACTCTACTCTACTCTACTGTACTCTACTCTACTAAGAGGAATGGAATGGAATGGAATAGAACAGAACAGAACAGAGAATGGAATGGAATGGAATACAACACAACACAACACAACAATATATGGAAAGGAATGAAATGAAATGGAAAGGTAAGGAATAGAATGGAATAGAATAGGACAG
The DNA here is from genome assembly GCF_051295495.1 of Thamnophis sirtalis. NCBI lineage: Eukaryota > Metazoa > Chordata > Lepidosauria > Squamata > Natricidae > Thamnophis > Thamnophis sirtalis. Next base: position 94,170,532 of record NW_028261387.1, read on the forward strand.
AACAGGACAGGACAGAATAGAGGAATGGGATGGGATGGGATGGGATGGGATGGGATGGGATGGGATGGGATGGGATGGGATGGGATAGGATAGGATAGGATAGGATAGGATAGGATAGGATAGGATAGGATAGGATAGGATAGGATAGGATAGGATAGGATAGGACAGAATGCCCTTAACAATCTGGGTCCTCATTTTACCAACCTCAAAAGCACAAAAGGCGCATCAACCTTGAGCTGGTGAGGATCGAACTCCTGGCAGTCGGCAGAATTAGCCTGCAATACTGCATTCTGACCACTGCGCCACCATGGCAAGAATGGAATGGAATAATATCATCATCAGCATCATAACATGATACAGCTGTCGTAAACACACGGTGTTTGCCAAGAGTCTTAATTTTGATGACAATGGGGACTCTGAAGATGTCGTAAGCTCAAGAACTGGGGATAAGTCACTTTTTCCACCACTGAAACTTCGAAGAGACATTGTGCGGATAGTGGTATGCATTGCCTGCGGCTTGAATGAAGATGGCTGATCTCATGCAGGAGAGACCCTTGATTTCAATCGTGAATGGTTATGATGGTTACCAATAATCCATTGTCTTTTCTCCACAGGATCACAGCCACACTTCATTTTCACTCTTGGTATCATTCTTTTCCTCAGCAAAGTAGTCATCATTCTTCCCATCTCCTGCCTTTTCCAAATAAAAATGCACAGACGGGAGAGGACAAACTCCATTCCGGAACATTCCAGGGAGTGAGACTGTCTGGAACTTAAAGTTAGGAACTCCGGTTCCCCACAGAATTTCAGGATGGGAAAGGATCCCATTAGGAAATCAATAATAATAATAATATTAAAAAGCTTGTACAATGAGAGGTTCACTCTCCCAAGTGTATGAAGTTCTAAGCCTATAAAACCAAGACGGAGATTAAAAAATATTAATCTTACTTTATTTTGCCATAAAAGTGATTCAAATGTAATGCTGCTTCTTTATTTTTAATGTTTAAAAAAACCTTGAAAACCAAAGTACTTGTTGTTTTGACATAAATTGAAATGATTAGGCAAGAAGGACGAAAAGAATTTCCTTACGGAAGTGATAAAGGAGCAAATGTAAAAATCAGAGAAATCCCAGAACTAAGGAGAAAATTCCTAGCAGTGAGGACAATTAAACGGTGGAATAGCTTGCCTCCAGAAATTGTGGCTGGAGGTTTTCACTGAAATGGTGTAGTTTCCTCCTTGAGCAGGGGGCTGGACTAGAAGACCCCCAAGGTCCCTACCAGCCGTATTCTGATTGATTGGTATATATACTGTATATATACACACAGACACTTACATATAGCATACTTACTCATCTCTCTCTCTATATATATTATGCAACCAGTACAATTTGTTGTGATTTCAACTTCCCTCTGGTCTTCCAAGAACCTCTTGTGTTCAGCTGAAAGTGATTTGAGTGTGGCAATTTTGTGGTGCTGTGAATGTGTGATTGAGTAACCAGAAGGTAAATTTGCAAGCACTTGCTAACCTCTTTGTCTTTTGACTAGAGATAGAGGACATGTGGGTTTTTGTCAACAACTAAAAGGAGAAGCAAAGAAGAAAAGAGCAGCAAACTGTGTTAAAACCAGTGTATGTAGAGAGACAGAGAGAGAGGGAGGGAGAGAAAGAGAGAGGGGGGAAGAGAGAGGGGGGAGGGAGGGAGAGAAAGAGGGGGGGAGAGAGAAACAGAGAGAGATTTGTGAGCAAACGGAAGAGCTGTGATTAAATTTGTTTATTTACTCTACGCATGTTTGACGGTTGGGCACCTTAAATAACCCACCAACCTCATCTGACAGTGTTTACACGGATGATGGTGCATAGTGTGCACTGAAAGAATTTTTTTTTCTAAAATATTCTTTTCTTTTTCAAAATCAAATTCCACTCTATTTTCCTCGTGAGAAAACGGTCCATCCCTCCGATAAAGAGGAACGGGAAGAATAGCTCTACCACAAATTCAGTAATCCTTCACCACAGAATTTAGTTCCGTTCTGATTATCTGAAGTTTTACTTCTAGGAAAGGTGCAGAGCGTGTGGTGGCCCCATTTTCCCAACACACTGAAATAATTGAGAGGGGGGGGGGGGGTCCCTCTGAAAGGCTGGAGATAAGGGGGCAAAAGTCAAAGAAGGTGGAAGAAGCAGGGAGATGGTCTCAGGGGATTCTGGGAGAGGAGAATTCAGACCTCCAACCGGCTCCTTGGGCTCAGCCCTGAGACTGCAACAGAATCACAGAGTTGGGAGGGACACTGAAGGTCTTCTAGTCCAACCCACTGCTCAAGCAGGAGACCCTATATCATTTCAGACAAATGGTTGATACTAACATGATGAGTATCAGACCTTGTACTAAGGAAGAAGTTCTAGGCTGCATAAACAGAGGGATAGAATCAAGATCAAGTGTTAATACCACTTTATAAGGCCTTGGGAAGGCCACACTTGGAATACGGCATTCAGTTTTGGTCGCCACGATGTAGAAAAGATGTGGAGACTCTGGAAAGAGTGCAGAGAAGAGCAACAAAGAGGATTAGGGGACTGGAGACTAAAACATATGAAGAACAGTTGCAGGAACTGGGGATGTCTAATTTGATGAAAAGAAGGATAGGTGGGACATGATAGCAGTCTTCCAATCTCTCAGGGGTTGCCATAAAGAAGAGGGAGTCAAGCTATTCTCCAAAGCAACTGAAGACAGGACAAGAAGCAAAGGGGGGAAATTAATCAAGGAGAGAAGCAACCTAGAACTAAGGAGAAATTTCCTAACAGAACAATTAATCACTGGAACAATTTGCCTCCAGAAGTGGTGAATAATCCAACACTGGAGGTTTTAAAGAAGATGCTGGATAACCATGTGTCTGAAGTGGTCTAGGGTTTCCTGCCTAAGTAGGGGGTTGGACTAGAAGACCTCCAAGGTCCCTTCCAACTCTGTTATTCTATTCTATCCTATTCCTATTTCTATAATTCCATTCTCTGTGGATCCAATAAGGGCAGAAGAACAGTGGTGTATCCCCACTCTTACTGATGGAAGATAGAATAGCAGAGTTGGAAGGGATCTTGGAGGTCTTCTAGTCTAACCCCCTGCCTAAGCAGGAAACCCCTATACCGTTTCAGACAAATGACTATCCAACCTCTTCTTAAAGACTTCCAGTGTTGGAGCATTCACAACTTCTGGAGGCAAGTTAATTGTTAACTTGGTTAATTGTTCTCACTGTCAGGAACTTTCTCCTTAATTCTAAATTGCTTCTCTCCTTGATTAGTTTCCATTCATTGCTTCTTGTTCTGCCCCCAGGTGCCTTGGACAATAATTTGACTCCCTCTTCTTTGTGGAAACCCCTGAGATATTGGGAGACTGCTATCATGTCTCCCCTGGTCCTTCCTTTCATTGAATTAGTCATACCCTGATCCACTTTTAAAGGAGCTCTAATTCATGTCCTGTTGGATTGATTCCTTCTTTTCCTCCATTGGTGCTGTAGGTGTCTCTTGCCCCTTTAGGGGATCCACAATTGATCCATGAACCACAGGGAGTGTCAAGAGAAGCAACAGAGAGAAGCAATCAAAGCCTTGGCGATCCATTGGGTCCAGGATTCAACCAAAGCTTCGACAGGACCTTGCAGTAAAGTCTAACTTTCTAACATTTGGGATGACAGGAAGATTAGTCATTGGACACTGCAGATTTGGAGATGGTGTGTATTGCTCCTGAGTAAGCAACAGACGTTCTCTGACTTCATTGACTTCGTCAGTTACCCAGAAATCGAAACTTGAGACATTGGTCCAACTTTATGAGAAGGAAATGGGAGTTCCTCTTTTGCTCCTTCCATGGAAGAAAACATAAGTGAGGCAAAACGGAAAGTCACCTCAGATGTTTCTCCTGCTGCTGTCGGCATGGCTGCCTTGAGGTCCTTCAAGAGAATCGGTGGTCCTTTTCGGCTGCTGCTGCTCCTCCTTCTGCAAGGTCTGGGTGAGTGTTGGCAGTTGAGATCAGACAGAATCCATCCTCAGATTTGCTACTGGAATAAAATCTAGTGTAAGAGGAATATTAAGGTTGCTTCAGACCTGATGGGCTTCTCTGAACGTTGAGATGTTTCCACAGCAAAGGCCAGTGCCAGATATTAGATCTGGGAAGGAGGAGATTTCTTCCACTGCTTCCCACCCAAGTAAGTATGTGAATAAGTGAGGAAGATCATCAGAGCTCTGAAGTTCTGGAGATCAACCAAGGGTCCCAGAAAGACAACTGGCTTCAGGGAGAAATACTGTGGTCTCCCATGTTTCGTAGGTAGCCTCCACCCAGGGGTGAAAGGCTACGGGATAGGGCAGGTTTGTCCAAACCAGTAGTAATAAATGCTTTAAAAAGTTGAAAAAAAATCTCTGATGATCAGCTGTGTGACAATCAACTGTGCCTGATTGTTTGTGAGGTCCCTGCTTGTTGCAGTGGCCATTTTGTATGAAGTCCAGCTGCTTTTGCATTGTGTGTGAGACAGTTGTGCAGCCACGCCCATCTAGTCACATGACCACCAAGTCACACCCATCTGGTCACATGACCACCAAGTCACACCCACCTGGTCACATGACCACCAAGCCACGCCCACAGAATCAGTAGGGAAAATTTTTGAATCTCAACACTGTCCCCACCCCTATTTGATTTCCAGGGAGGGAGGGAGGGAGGCACTCCCAGTCAACGGAGAGAGACATGGGAGTAAATCAAATGTTTGGAAGCCGTGTCTCTGTGACCAAAAACATTCTTGGAAACTCCTGTGTTGTTTTCTGAGGAACGTCAATTGATGTCTCTCTATTTTCTCCCTCAGTCGAACCAAAGCAGCTTCCGAGTCCCAAAGCATCTCTCCCCATTTTCAAATGCTCTGCAAAATATTTTCCCTCCCCAAATTTGGACATTGTTTGGATGAAGGACGGGAAACGGATCGAGCCTAACAAGCCTGAATTCTTTTCTAAAGTGGAAAATGGGATAAAGGAGTACAGGGTGATAACCAATGTGTCCATACCTCCTGGGCAAGGAGATGTGAGGTCAGAGCTGAGCTGCCAGATCGAACACAAGTCAGGTCAGAAGAAGGATGTCCTGAGAGGTAGGTGAATCTTGGGTTGCAGAGCGGGAGGAGGTTATGGAGTCTTTACCTGGTAGAGGGGCCTCCACAGCAGAAGGAACAGCACCAAGGAGATCTGGACACTCGTCCCATGGAAGAAGAAATATAGAAAAACAGAGTTGGAAAGGACCTTGGAGGTCTTCTAGTCCAGCCCCCTGCTCAAGTGAAATACCCTATACCATTTCAGACAAGTGGCTGACCACTCTTTTCTGAAAAACCTCCACTGATGAAGCATCCATGATTCCTGGAGGCAAGTTGTTCCACTGGTTAATTGTCCTCACTGTTAGGAAGTTTCTCCTGAGCTCCAGATTGCTTCTCTTTCTTTCGTTTCCAACCATTGTTTCTTGTCCTGCCCTCTGGTACCTTGGAGGGTCAGTTGACCCCCCTCCTCTTTGGGGCAGCCCCTCAAATAGTGGAAGACTGCTGTCATGTCCCCTCTAGTCCTTCGCTTCTCTCGACTAGCCAAACCCAAATCCTTAAAACCTTTTTCATATATTTTAGTCCCCAGGCATTTGATCATCTTAGTTGCTCTTCTCTTCCCTGGTGATCAAAATGTCGCGGAATTCCAGGTGGGATCTTAGTAGGGTTTTATAAAGCAGGAAGTACTACTGCCCCTTTATAAAGCCCTAGTAAGACCACACTGCCACTGATTTAGGTCACCGTACCACAAAAAAGATGTTGAAACTTCGGAAAAAGTTCAGAGAAGAGAGACTAAGATGATTAAGCAGGGGTGTTGGGGTGTGAGGGTCACCTCTGGATCCAATACAAACTTCAGCATCAATATCCAACCATCAGCCCTGAAGATGCCTGGATCTACTGTTGTGTGAAATCCGGACCGAGGATCCCAGAAAGAGAACTGGCTTCAGGGAAAAACACTGTGGTCTCCATGTTTCGTAGGTAGCCTCCACCCAGGGGTTAAATGCTACTGGTTAGGGCAGGTTTATTTAAATCGGTAGTAATAAATGCTTTAAAAAGTTTTTAAAAATGCTCTGATGATCAGCTGGGTGACAACCAGCTGTGCCTGATTGTTTGTGAGGTCCCTGCTTGTTGCAGGGGCCATTTTGTATGAAGTCCAGCTGCTTTTGCATTGCGTGTGAGACAGTTGTGCAGCCACGCCCATCTGGTCACATGACCACCAAGTCTCGCCCGCCATGTCACATGACCACCAGGTCACACCCACCTGGTCACATGACCACCAAGCCACGCCCACAGAATCGGTAGGGAAAATTTTTGAATCTCACCACTGCCCCCACCCCTATTTGATTTCCAGGGAGGGAGGGAGGGAGGCACTCCCAGTCAATGGAGAGACACATGGGAGTAAATCAAATGTTTGGAAGCCGTGTCTCTGTGACCAAAAATGTTCTCGGAGGCTCCTGTGTTGTTTCTGAGGAACGTCAATTGATGTCTCTCTATTTTCTCCCTCAGGTGAATCAAACCAGCTTCCGAATACCAAAGGCTGTCAACCCACTTTCACATGCTCTGCAGAATACTTCCCCTCCATCGACATCAAAATTGTTTGGACGAAGGATGGGAAAATTATACCCTCTTACCCGCCTAAATTCTTTCAGACAGTACATGGGATAAAGCAGTACAGTGTGACAAACAATTTGACAATACCTCTTGGGCAAGGAGATGTGAGGTCAGAGCTGAACTGCCGGATCCAACACAAGTTGTCTCAGAAGAAGGATGGCCTAAGAGGTAGGTGAAGCTTGGATTGCAGAGTGGGTGGAGGTTATGGAGTCTTTACCTGGTAGTGGGGTCTCCACAGCAGAAGGAACAGCACCCAGAAGATCCCATGGAAGTAGAAATATAGAACAACATAATTGAAAAGGACCTTGGAGGTCTTCTAGTCCAACCCCCTGCCTAGGCAGGAAACCCTATACCGTTTCAGACAAATGGCTATCCAACATCTTCTTAAAGACTTCCAGTGTTGGGGCATTCACAACTTCTGGAGGCAAATTCTGTTCCACTGATTCATTGTTCTCACTGCCAGGAAATTTCTCCTCGGTTCTAAGTTGCTTCTCTCCTTGATTAGTTTCCACCTGTTGCTTCTTGTTCTACCCTCAGGTGCCTTGGAGAATAGCTTGACTCCCTCTTCTTTTGGGCGACCCCTGAGATACTGAAACACGCCTGTTATGTCTCCCCTACTCCTTCCATTCATTAAACTAGACAAGGGAACTGAGGCCAGCCACACTTTCTCATGCTTCCTCAGAGGGCTGCGTTTGTGGGGAAAGATCTCTTCTCTCTGATTCCCTTTCCCAAGGACTGAGCCAAGATGAGCTATATATCTTCCCTACCCTGTGGGAGATATATATATTTAATCCTGATTGCCCTGCAATTGCTTCACATTCCTTTAGTGGTTATACTCTGTTATTTGAGGGGGGAAATGCTGACTCTGTGAAACCGCTGAGGGACGGCTGGAAAAGCACCATGAAGCGGAATATAAGTCTAAGTGCTTTTGCTATTTCCTTTGTATTTTCTTGCTCAGTGGTTTTGCACGCTGCCCAGAGTCACATGATTTGAGTTGGGTGGCCAAATGTGTGTCGTAGAAAGAAGGCGGTGGAGAAGCTGACTGTTGTGGTCCTGTGAACTATATTACAACATGGTCCTCCAGCGGCCTGTGGAGCTGGCAGCAGAGTCAGACAGTGGGGAGGTTGGGAAGGAAGATGGGCCAATCTTGGAGTCTGGGGAAGATTAGATTAGATTAAATTTATTACATTTATATGCCGCCCTTTTCCCCGAAGGGGACTCAGGGCAGCTCACAATTCAGTCAGGAAAGGGGATACAGACAGGGGGAACATAACAGTACAAAAATTTAAAAAACACACAACAACCATACCATTCGAGAAGGGGGGGCAACAGCTCTTTAGCCCCAGGCCTGTCGGAACAGCCAGGTTTTAAGGGCTTTGCGGAAGGCCTGGAGGGTGGTGAGGGTTCGAATCTCTACGGGAAGCACGTTCCAGAGGGTCGGAGCAGCCACAGAGAAGGCTCTCCTCCGGGTAGTCGCCAGTCGACACTGGCCGGCGGATGGAATTCGGAGGAGGCCTAGTCTGTGGGATCTAATGGGTCTGTTGGAGGTAATTGGCAGCAGGCGGTCTTTCAAGTACCCAGGTCCAATAGGCTCGGATGAGGGCTTTGCGTCGGATGAGGCTCGGATGAGGGCTTTGCATCGGAGGCAGAGAGGGGCCAGTTATGATAATTGTACCTCCGGAGTCTGACATCAGCCAGGCAGAAGAACAGCAGGAGCCTGGTCCCAGTGTGTTCATGCGCAGGGCTGCCAGAAGGAAAGAACAATTAAGAAAAGAGGGTTGACTTGGAAGTAAGGCTTGGAGATGATTGGCCCCTCCCATAAGACATAAAAGAGGAGCAAAAGGGACGTGAGCTTTTGCAGGAAGCAATTAGTTCATCTAGTCGGTTCATACTCTGAGAAGTCCTGTTTGACTCTGTGCTAAGTTTGGCCTTGCGGAACTAATTGGCAGCGTTTCAAGGGAGATAAAGGTGGGTGCTTATCGATATTCCCCTGAAAGACGGTGGCAACTCGAGCAGACATCTGTCGGAAGCTTCACAGACTTTTTGTGAATCATTGTGGGCTGTAAGAACTTCGTCCCTCCTAAATCTGAGCCAACACAAGAAAGTGAAAAAAAAAATACTAATTTTGCTGCTCGGAAGCTTAATGTCTTCGTGCTTCAAAGCTCTGCAACTAAAAGTGATAAGAGTCAAGGCCATAAATTGTTTACCACAGCTGTCTCTTGAGAGCCTTATCGGTACTGGGAGAAGGGGAAAAAAACAAAACGGAACCTCTCTCTTGTGAAGATTAAAGCTACAGCGGCAGTAATTTACAATTTGGAACATGGAGTGATTTACAGAAGAGGAAACTCTAATTTTGCAAACGATTTGGGATGCAATTCAAGAGTTATTGGTAACTTGGAGAATTGACAAGAACGTAGAGTTTATGCCAGGAAAAAATGAGGGAGGTGGAGTTCCAAAAACTGAAGAGAAAAAGGAACACAAAGATAAAAAAAACTAATGGTTTGATTTCTGAACTGAAAGTGGTTGAATGCGAAAAAGATGGGAGTTTGGAGGGGGGAATTCGATGGTCTGGAGCTCTACCCCAAATTTCAAGGCACAAACGAAGAAAAAAGAGAAAAAAATGATGGTTTAAAAAAAAAAAGCCTTCTCAGAAACAGGACTGGCAATCAAAGAGAAATCAATTGAAGTAGCAAAAGGGCACCGAGATTGCCTGAGAGATCCAATAGACAATAAGATTCGGAGTGATGTCCATAAAAACTTTACCAAGGAAATAAATAGAAAATTAACTCCACAAATGGCAAAAGAAATAAGACTACATGCCTTCGGGAAGGACACAGGTTGATATATGAAAATCGATAATAAAAATAATAATAATAATAGCTAAGTTTGATGATTAGTAAGTAGGAATTTAGTACTTCTTTAGATTGCTTGCTTAAATAAATAGTTGATAATGGTAACAAGGTATATTTCTATGTTGGCTGGAGGTGAGGAAGCTGGATATAAGTAATAAATGATTTTGTTATATAAACATTAATGATAATAATAATAATAATAATAATAATAATAATAATAATCCTTTACTGAAAAGGCAATGAAACAATGGAGAACTGAGTTGGCAGTAGGGAATGAGAGCTACGGAATGGTTAATATCAAGCGAGGAATTTTCCAGGGTGATTCACTTTCACCTCTTCTCTTCATCATCGCAATGATCCCACTATCAGTAATCTTTAAAAAAATGAAATTAGGCTACCAAACAGCCAAAAAAGCTGAAAAAATTTCGCATTTACTATATATGGATGATTTGAAACTCTATGGAAAGTCAGAAATAGAAATCCAATAATTGACAAATACAGTCCGAGTATTCAGCACTGATATTTCAATGCAGTTTGGCATGGAAAAATGCACCACTGTATCCATAAAAAGGGGCAAAATCACTGCATCTGAGGGAATTGAAATGCCCAATGGCCAACTAATTAAATGCAAAGAAAATGAAGCCTACAAATACTTAGGCATTCTGCAGTTGGATAACATCAAGCATGGAGAAGTAAAAACTATTGTCAGGCGAGAGTACACCAACAGAGTTAGGAAAATTTTGAAATCTAAATTGAATGGTGGAAATACAATCAAGGCCATAAATACCTGGGCAATACCAGTTATAAGATACACAGCTGGCATAGTTAACTGGACACAAGCTGATTTGGACCTTTTGGACCGAAAAACCAGGAAACTAATGACAATGCACTACAGTTTACATCCACGTGGTGATACTGATAGACTGTATCTGCCCCGAAAATCAGGTGGCAGAGGATTATTACAAGTGAAGCAAACAGTTGAAGAAGAAAAACATGCACTGGCTGATTATTTAAAAGAAAGTCAAGAACATCTATTAATCGAAGTAAAGAACAAAAATCTACTGAAGGCCCAACAGACAAAACAAGAATACAGAAAAGATGTGATAAAATCAAGAATGGAGAGTTGGCAGAACAAAGCACTGCATGGTCAATTTCTGGAAAAAATAAAAGATAAAGTGGACAGGGAACAAACTTGGTTATGGTTAACAACAGGTACATTAAAGAAAGAAACAGAGTCACTAATCCTGGCTGCGCAAGAACAAGCTATCCGCACAAATGCCATTAAGGCCAAAATCGAAAAATCCTCTGATGATGCCAAATGCAGACTTTGCAAAGAAGCTGACGAAACTGTTGATCACATACTCAGCTGCTGTAAAAAAATCACGCAGACTGATTATAAATTGCGGCACAATTCAGTAGCACAAATGATCCATTGGAATTTGTGCAAAAATTATAATATTAAAACAGCAACAAACTGGTGGGAACATCAGCCTGAAAAAGTCACAGAAAATCAGATGGTCAAGATCTTGTGGGATTTCCGTATACAAACCGACAAAATACTGGCGCATAATACACCAGACATCACACTGGTCGAGAAAAATAAGGTCACAATCATAGACATCGCAATACCAGGTGATAGCAGGGTCGCCGAGAAGGAACATGAAAAAATCGCAAGATACCAGGACTTAAAAATCGAAATTCAACGACTATGGCACAAACCAGCAGTGGTAATTCCAGTGGTAATTGGCACACTGGGTGCTATTCCAAAAGCACTGGAATTACATTTAAAACAGTTAAATATTGACAAAATCACCATCAGTCAAATGCAAAAAGCCGCACTGCTTGGATCTGCACGCATATTACGAAAATACGTTACGACGTCCTAGGCCCCTGGGTGGGGCCCGACTAGTAACCAATGCCAAATCCGGCGAAACAACTGGCCGCTGTGATACAATTGTATAATAATAATAATAATAATAATAATAATGAAATGATAAGAGTTATAGTTAATGACATATATATGTACTGGCTTAATATAAGGAATTTGGATATAAATTGCAAACAATGATTCTTATAGATGGTTATGTTAAATAAATAATTGATAAGGGCAATAAGGTATACATATATGTTGGTTTGATGAGAAGAAAATAGATATAACAGTAAAGGGTCTTTTGTTAACCAATATTAATTATAACAACTAACAATGGAATGATAAGGAGAAGGGATACAGTTAATGATACATATATGTTCCATCATAACAAAAGAAACATGGACACAAATTATAAACAGTGATTTGGGGGGGAGAAAAGGGCTTAGAAATTTTGTCAACTAATTTTTGTTTAGAATATGTTATAAATCTTTAAGGCTATTGGATGACTCTGTAATAATTAATGAAATGCCATCAGGTGATTGTGTTTTTTAACTATGGATTATTCTAGGCAAAAGGACTTTAAAACAATTTCAGCTAAATGAGAACTAGGATATGTTGAAAGTTAAGACTCATCAAGAACTTTGACATTTGATATGAATGTAAGAAATGACTCTGGAAGAGATGCACGGAAGCTAATTGTAACCAATTGACACACTTTCTACAAGATGTAATGTAAGATGATTGTTTTGTGTGTGTGTTGTTTGTTTTGTAAAAATAAAAAAAATGTTTTTAAAACAAACAATAGGAACAATTGGAACAGTGGAACAGCTTGCCTTCAGAAGTGGTGGGTTCTCCATCACTGGAGATTTTTTTTAATGAGATCGTATAGCCATTGGTCTGAAATGCTAGAGAGTCTCCTGCTTCAGCAGGGGGTTGGACTAGAAGACCTCCAAGGTCCCTTCTAACTCTGTTATTCTGTTTTGTTAATCCACAGACTCCCAGAAACATTCAGTTGTTTTTCTCTACATCGGCTTTTTCCTGACCAAAGTAGCCATCCTCATTTTCATCTTTTGCCTTTTCCTAATAAAAGTGTATGGACGCAAGGGGACAGATGAGATGACCATTCCGGAACATTCCAGGAAGTGAGACAGTCTGGGATTTCAACTTAGGGATTCCGCTTCCCCACAGATTTTCAGGACGGGAAAGGATCCCATTTGGAAATCAATAATAATAATAATAATATTAAAAGTATGTATGATGAGCACTTCACGCCACGAAAGGTATAAAGTTCTAAGCCTATAAAACCAATATGGAGTTTTTAAAATAATAATAATAATAATGTTTTGCCCTGTTTAAAATGTAAATGCTGCTTCTTTATTTTTCATTATTTTTTAAAAAAATAAAAACCTCGAAAACTGAATTGTTCTTTTGAGATACATTTAAAAGATTAGGAAGGAAAGGTGAAAAGTATTTTTCTATGGAAGCGTTAAAGGAAGAAATGTAAAAATCAAAGAATTTGGGGGCTGTAGAAGAAATATGAAGAAGTGGACAAAACGTTAAATGTCCATGTTCAATATTTGCATCTCTGCTGTTTGTGGAGACAAAAGATAATTTGCCAGAAATTATGTCAGTCAAATAATTTATGTTGTGGATACAAGGAAAGAGAAGGTATTGGTTTCCGTTCCTTTGCTTAATTAATTGAATTAATTGCCTACCTCGTACAGCTTTCATTTTTTTTGAAAAAGTTTTTTTTTATTTTCATACATATAAGCACAAGTATAGGATTACATCTAGACAAAAGTATTTTGTATTATCCAATATTATATCATTTCCTCTTTCCATCAAACCACAACAGCTATCATTTGTTCTTCTGCTTCCCATACACCATTTTATACCCTATTTCACCCTCGCCCTTTCTCCTCTCCTTCTCTCCTCCTCCCTACCTCCTTTCTTCCCTCTGCCATCCCTCTCTTCTGCCCCTTCCTCTCCTTCTCCTCTCTCCTCTTTCCATTCCTTCTCTCTCTCCAGCTTCTCATCTCCCTTCTATTTCCCTATCTTTTCCTCCTCCCTACCTCCTTTCTTCCCTCTGCCATCCCTCTCTTCTCTACTTCCCCTTCCTCTCTCCTTCTCCTTCCCCTTTCCATTCCTTCTCTCTCTCCTGCTTCTCATCTCCCTTCTATTTCCCTATCTTTTCCTCCTCCCTGTCTCCTTTCTTCCCTCTGCCATCCCTCTCTTCTCTACTTCCCCTTCTTTTCTCCTTCTCCTTCCTCTTTCCATTCCTTCTCTCTCTCCTGCTTCTCATCTCCCTTCTATTTCCCTATCTTTTCCTCCTCCCTACCTCCTTTCTTCCTTTTGCCATCCCTCTCTTCTCTACTTCCCCTTCTTCCTCTCTCCTTCCCCTGTCTCTTCTTTCCACTCCTTCTCTCTCTCTCCTGCTTCTCCTTTCCTTTCTATTTCCCTCTCTCCTATCCCCTCTCTTCCTCCTCCCTACCTCCTTTCTTCCCTTTGCCATCCCTCTCTTTTCTACTTCCCCTTCTTCCTCTCTCCTCCTCTCTCCTTTTTCTACTCCTCCTCTTTCTCCTGCTTCTCCTTTCCCTTCTATTTCCCTCTCTCCTATCCACTCTCTTCCTCCTCCCTACCTCCTTTCTTCCCTCTGCCATCCCTCTCTTCTCTACTTCCCCTCCCTCTCTCCTCTTTCCACTCCTTCTCTCTCTCCTGCTTCTCCCCCACCACCCCAGATATGTTAGCTTGTATTTGATTGTCTTTCAATTAAGATCCTTACTATTCAAACTATTCGAATATCTGTTTTTTTTATTGTCCTTCCCTTTTAATACTTTTTCTATCTTATCGTCTCTTTTCAACTGTAATGATTCATGCATGTTTCTTACAATCTGACATATTTCTTCAAATTCCCAACGCTCCATAATTGCCGGTTAGCAGTTTCAAATCCACTTTGAATTTATATCTCAGCTCGTTACAGTCTAAAATCCACAATCTCTTCTTATATATCAGTTCCAGTCCATTTTAAATGTTCCAGTTCCTCTCCAGCAAGGAAGAAGATTCCCCCTTTCTTCCACAGCTGTGGAGGGAGAAAACCAAACAAATCTTCCCTAAGGGTTTTCACCATTCCCCTTCGCATCAAAGACGGGGAATTTAAGTGTCACTTTCTCTGTTGCTAACAAAGTAAACCTTCCTTCCTTCCTTCCAATAGATGGCTCCCCTCCTCAGTTCTTCACTCCAGTACATTTCCAAAAGAAACGGTTTTCAAATCCAAAAAATAAAAATAACATCCAAGGAGAGACAAAAACCGCTTCTTCTTTGATTTTCTCTTCCTTAGTTATTCCAATTTAATTGAAACTAATTGTGCTGCCTCAGCAGTATAGCTAGTGTAGGAATTAAGAACTGTCTCCTTTAAGAAACTACCTTATGGGAAATGTAGTTCCATGACATGTGATCACATCTCTGTTTATGATTGGCCACCGGGGGGCATCTTGCCCACATGCAAAGTTTATAGCCGGGCAGTTCAATTGCTTTTGTGAACCGAAATAGTAGCATTCTACGTCTCCGCTCAGCATGGGGATAAAATCATCATCTTTTTACACTACGTGATGGGACAGATCATGGAAAGTCAGGAGAATCTTAACACTGAACTGTAAGTTTTGCTATTAAGGAAGGGAGGGAGTGTATCGGGGGAGAGGAGTGGTAGAGGGGGAGGGGAAGTAGGGTAGAGGGGAATGTTGGAGGGAAGATGGAAAGTTGGAGGGGGGCGAAATAAAGGGTGTATGGAGGGTCGAAGAGGTACATTGGGTTTCTATTTTGGGAGGTATTGTCGACAAGAGGAATGGCTGTGTTTATTGTTTAATGTTATATGGCCCCGGTTATGCACAGTATATATGTGACTGTACGAAAATGAAATGGAAAATAAAAACACATTTACAATAAAAAAAAAGAAAGAGAAATAAAAAAAAATAAAAAAAATAAAAAAAAACCAATAAAAAAGAAATATAAAAGCAAAATAGAAGCAAAAATAAAACACAAACAAAGTTTATAGCCGGGCAGTTCAATTGCTTTTGTGAACCAGAATAGTAGCATTCTACATCTCCGCTCAGCATGGGGATAAAATCATCATCTTTTTACACTACATGATGGGACAGATCATGGAAAGTCAGAAGAATCTTAACACTGAACTGTAAGTTTTGCTATTAAGGGTGCCTGATAATAAACGTGATTTGAAAGAGATTCCTAAGCGTGGAGTTAACTGGCTGCCCGAGCAGAACCTCATTGCCCGGGGCAGAACATTAATACATTGAAAACAAGACAAGTCCCCTTGATTGTAGCATTTTAACCACTGTTTTCTTCCTCCACCGCTTTTCCTGTGAGGTTTCTGATTGCCAAATTAGTCGCTATTTTAAAAAAACCAAATCTTTCCAGCTTCCAAATTCATCGTTTTTATGCCAATGGGTTATCCAATCCATTTCTCATTTCTGCTTCCAAAACATTTAATACAATAGCAGAGTTGGAAGGGACCTTGGAGGTCTTCTAGTCCAGCCCCCTGTCTAGGCAGGAAACCCTCTACTGTTTCAGACAACTGGCTATCCAACATCTTCTTAAAGACTTCCAGTGTTGGGGCATTCACAACTTCTGGAGGCAACCTCTGTTCCACCAATTCTTCATATGTTTTAGCCTCTGCGGCTTTTTCACACTTCTGATGGGCCGCTCATGCTTGTAGCTGAATGGGAAGAAGAAACACCGGACAAATCCTTCTTGTGATGAACTCTGGCCCCGAGCAATGCCCGGGAGAGCCTTTTTATTAGTCCCAAACAAAGGAAAGGTGTATACAATATTACATCAACAAGCACATGACTAAATAATCCAATGATAAATATACAGCGTGGCAAAAAGCTTCGTCTCTGGGCAAAAGAGGGGGTGCGTGGCAAGGGGGGCTGCTTCTTCCCCCCGGCAGGAGAAGAGAGATAAGGAATAGGGAGGGGGAAGGGAGGAAAGTGAGCAGCTCCGCATTCCTGCCTTTGAAGTGTTAACTGCTACTTTGAAGTGCTAACTGCTAGATAAATGCTGGTACAGAAAGGCACACTAATTAATCAAGAATGTTTTTGTTAGTATCCATCTTTGGCCTATATTTTCCAGACAGCCTTGGCCGTCCTATATACAGAGATAGCAATGGGTCTCAACATCTCCTCATTTTTGTTTTAAAATGAGAAGGAGGAAAGCAAACATATCAAAATGCAGATTCTTCATCATCACTGGTTATAGCAAACACCTTTACAAACGAATTGTTGTCCAACTCATGGTCGTCCTCAGCGTCCAGAAGGGACTTAGTTTCGTGGATAAGCACGTTCTTCCTAGCTGAGGAAAAAAGGCCTTTGAATAGCTGAAATAGGGAGGGTAGGCATTGAATGCAGCAGCAAAGGGACACCAGCACTACTATAATACATATAATGGAGGAAAAAATGCTTCTTAACCAGGAGCCATCCGGTAGCCAGGACCACAGACCATCCCACCAGGCTGGCAGGACGTCTTCTCGAATCTGGGAAGCCAACTCCTTTAAGGAACTGATCTGATGCTTAACCAAGTGAGAGGTGTCTGACAGGTTAAAACAACACATGTTTTTGACAGATTCACAGCCTAGATGATGTACCAGTAACAGAAAATCAATGGCAGCACGGTTGTCTAAGACAGCATGTCTGATCTCTGCCTGTTCCATATTCAAGGCAGCTATGGCTGCAGATGTGATGTTTATAGTTTTTGCAAGGGAACAGGCAATGCGATGGGCTGTCCTGTGGTTATGCATTGCTAATGCCGGAACACCAACTATAGAGGTAGCAAGGGAAAGATATTCAGCCTCGTTAAAAAGATTAATTGAGCTGTCACATGTTTCATCAAGGACTACCGACCTCTGTGGTCGTGAAGTGAGGTCCTGTTTGGTTGGTAGAACCGCAGTGAGGCGACTCAGACAGCAACGTGTATCTGATAGATTAGCAGGTATGTAATTAAAAGTTTTTTGACCACATGTGAAAAACCAACCAGCAGGAAGCAGAACGTGAGCCCGATTATAGGAAATGTTCTCGTAGGTGGAACAGTTGGCGGGAAAGATTCCCGTGGGCATACAGGATTGTGTGAAAGAAGCAGTACAATTTTGAATGCGTGCACATGTAACGTTGGGTCCACTAGCTACAAAGGGTGTGGTGAGAGACATGGCATCAGCTGGGAGCCGTCTTGTGAAAGGGCCCCACACCATAGAGTCACCGTAATTAACTTCCTTCCTTTTTTTAAACATTGCTAGCTGGGTGTCTTTTAAAATAACAGAAAGAGGTGTGCAAACTGGTATTAAACAATTCCCTAATAACATGTTCAGGTCCACAGCTTCGCTTAGGCAAAAATTGGATACGTTTGCCTGTTCTGCCAAACGCATCCACAGGTTGTATGTCATTCGAGTGTGCAGACTGTGAGAAGCAGCTGACCTTTTCACCCTGTGTGTGAGAGATCTAGTAGGCACATGTAATGGTTCCTGTAACTTGTAAGAGGCACGATGGGAAATTTCACAGCGTATAAAAAGTGCAAGCAATACTAAAACTATGCCACACAGTGAAAAAATAACATAATGATATGAGAAAGTTCTAAAACTAAAAGGTTTCATACACTCCTGCCACCGCGACAGGGGATAACCTTGAGGTCTTCTTCGAAATAAGGGACATCCTTCTGGTGGTGAATACGGTGGAGGGTGTCCTTCCCCGTTTTCCTGGTCAGGGCAGGAAACAGCCTCTGTGTTCTCATATGGTGGAGGGTGTCCTGGCCCGTTCTCCAGGTCAGGCCAGGAGGCAACCTCCACAAGCTGTACCTCATTTGGGGACTGACGGACGATCGCCATCCCTGGAAGTGTGTGGTGGTGATTTAGGAAGAAAAGGTCTTACGTGTCTTCCTGGCACCCAGAGCACCTTGTCTTTTAGTTGAATGGCAGCGTAGCCCCGTCCCCAAGTGATCAGGTCAGCAGGTCCTCGCCACGTCAGGTCAGGCAGGCAGCGATAGTAGACAGGTGGACGGGGGGTGTCTGCAGTAGGTGGAGCTGCAAAATGACGAGTCGCTGCTGAGGATGGTGGGCTGCCGGTAAGATTTAAAAAATTCAGGGTATAAAGGCAGAGGTTAAGCGTGTCTTGCACTGCTGGGAGGCCAGGGGGTATTTTTCCCCTATTGCCAATATATCTGTCCAGGGCATGTTTTAATGTCTGGTTGGCGCGCTCAGCCAACGCCTGACCCTGGCTGTTATAAGGAATGCCAAATTTATGTACAATGCCCCATTGGTTACAAAAGGCAGCGAAGGCTGCACTTGTGTAAGCAGGGCCATTGTCTGTTTTTAATTCTTTTGGGCGTCCCAGCGATGCAAAGGTCCGAATACAATGATTAATAACATGTTTGGTGGCTTCGCCCCTTTGGGGGGATGCCATAATGTAGCCTGAATACGTGTCAATGGAAACATGTAAATTTTTCCAAGGGGCAAATTGAGGATATTGAGTAATATCCATTTGCCAAATCTGGCAACACTCTGTCCCCCTGGGGTTTACCCCCATAGGGAGAGAGTTTGCATGCCGGCTACAGGAAGGGCACTGCTGAATAATAGCAGAAGCCTCATTTGCAGTAATGCCAAATTGTTTCATGAGCGCTTTCTTGTTCTGATGAAAGTAAGAATGACTCTCCCATGGAGTGGGAGCTGTCAAGGTTAAAAGAGAAGAAGAGTTGGCAGCAGCCGCTGCTGCAGTGTCGGCCACATCATTGCCTTCCTGGAGAGGCCCAGGAAAGGGCTGATGGCTTCGGATGTGGGAAACATGAAAAAAGTGGGTGCGGGCAGAAATTAACTTCTGCAAAGATAAAAAGAGCGAGAGTAATTGTGGTTCTAATGAGGGAGAAAGATAGGCCTCATAAATTGATTTCACAATCTGAGTTACATAGAGGCTATCCAAAATCAAGTTAAAGGGTGTATTTGGAAAAGTTGAAAAAGCCAAAATGGAGGCAGCAAGCTCCGCACGCTGTGCAGAAGTCTGCGGGGGGGTGATTTTTGTACACCACTGACCATTCTCCTGCCAGGCACAAGCACCATAGGTTTTGCTTCCGTCAGCAAAAATAGTCATGGCCTGAGGAAGTGGGAGGGGGGAATATGGAGTGTGCCATTGCAAGGGAACGGTTTTCAAAAGAGCCAATCTTGGGTCAGGGGGTGCATGGCAAGAAATCTCACCTGGCCAGTCAGCGAGTGCAAATTGAAGGTTTTCCGAATTAGCAAATAAGGTCTCCCAAGTTGATAAAGAACAAGGGACAAAAATCGTGGAAGGTTCAATTCCTGCCAACAATTTTGTTCTGACACGGGCTTTTGTAATTAGAGCTGCAAAAAGTGCAGGTTTCTGAGAAATTGTGGATTTTGGGGTGTGAGACAATTGTACCCATTCAATAATTAATAATTTTGAAGTTTTTTGCACCACGGCTCCTGTTGGGAGTCCAAGAGTGTTACATATGATGAAAGCTAAGGGGGTGTTATCCTGAAAACGATCCACCCAAATTTGTGAAAGGGCCTCATTTACCTCTTTTAAAACTTGCTGATGTGTTTCATCTAATTTAATAACATCTGCAGGGTTTTTGCCCATTGTTAATGCAGAAAACAATGGAGCCAATTGAGGGGTTGTGAGCCCCATATATGGGCGTGCCCAATTAATGGAGCCCAAATATTGCTGTAACTGTACTAATGTGGGAGTGTGTGGCAAGTCCAATTTTGGCATTGCAGGTGCAGCATGAGAGGCCAAAAGCTTATGACCCAGGTACGAAAAAGGTTGTGCTGTTTGAACCTTTTCTGGAGCTATGTGCAGGCCATTTTTATGGAGAAGATTAGTTAAAAATGGTAATGTTGCTAAAACCGTGCCTGGGGGCCCACATGCTGCCACCAAGATGTCATCCATAAAGTGGTAAATTAAAAAGTGAGGATGTGCCGTCCGATACGGCTGCAAGGTTTTGTCTACAAAATATTGACACAAGGTGGGGCTGTTGAGCATTCCCTGAGGCAGGACTGTCCATTGAAAGCGAGAAGCAGGTTTGGAGTTGTTAAATTCTGGGACAGTAAAAGCAAACAGTTTGCGATCTTTTTCATGGAGTGGTATAGAAAAAAAGGCATCTTTTAAATCAATAATCATGAGATCCCACCCTTGGGGAATCAAATTTGGATTGGGGAGGCCGCACTGCAGTGCTCCCATCGGTTGGAGAATTTTATTAACAGCCCTCAAATCATGCAAAAAACGCCATTTACCAGATTTCTTTTTTATAACAAACACTGGGGTAATGTAAGGGCTGTGGGATATCTCTTTCCTCTTTCTCTCTTCTCTCTCTGTCTCTCTCATACTCTTTCTCTTTGTCTCTTTCAGTCTCAGTCACTCTTTTTTCTTTCTTCCTCTCTCCCACTCTTTTATCACTTTCTCTTCACTCTCTTTTCCATTCTTCAGTCACTTTCTCTGTTACTCCCTCAAACACACACACACACAAACACACTCATGCATGCACAAAAGCATTTTTCTCCATTCCAATTCAAATCCTATAAATCAATTGCTCTGTGAAACATCTGTGAAAAAGATTCAGGTGCTCAGGCATGAAAATATCATCAAAGCAACAGAAAAGAAATCAGAAGAGCCAGTAAGAAAAGGAATAGCAAGAACTGAACTCACGATGAGGAAAGACTAAGAGAGGCATCGTAGGGGGTAATGGAAGAGAAATAGCCGGGATCACTGGAAGGAAATAGGAAGAGCCAGGCATTGAAGCATCTATAGATTCACTTGCCAAGAGATTGAAATAAGAAGGAAGATAAGAAACAGCCTTTTTTGTGAGGCTGGCTTAGTTTGCCGACTATGAGTCAGGTTGGAAAGCAGGCAGAAGCTTCCTCTAAAGGGATGTGATGCCGGGGAGCTTCAAAGGCTGAGGGTGACAAAGGCATGCATACAAGGGAAGAGAAAGCCTTGGATTCAAAGTGTGAATTTAGTGAAGAGGTTTCCAAATATGGCAGGGGGGGGTCCGGTCCCCCCATCATGGCCTTTTCATGAACTTTTAAGCATTCCATGACAATCTGCCAAGTAGAGAGTATTTTCGCTGGTGCCCTTGGGGGCTGGTGAAAATACTTCCCTAATTTTGCCCAAATGTTTGTTCGAATTGAGCCCTTCTCAGGATATGTGGGACAAATTTGATAAATGTACCTGAGAAAATTAGTAAGATCTTTTTTTGAAGGGATGGGGAGAAAGTTCCCATTGTTTTTTAAGATTAATATTGAGGATTTGGACAATTCTCTAAGTTCGAAAAGGTGTGCAACCTGAGGCTTAGAGAATTCTGCCCCCATTACTCACGAATCTGGGAGGATGCTCCGTCTACGACGGCCGGTCCTGGTATGCAAGAGGCGTTCCTTCGCCGATGAGTAAGAGGACTCCAAATGGGACGGATGCAGCGACGTGTTTGATCAGCAATCACGTCGGAGGTCACCAGTTGCGGCTTTTTCACACTTCTGATGGGCCGCTCATGCTTGTAGCTGAATGGGAAGAAGAAACACCGGACAAATCCTTCTTGTGATGAACTCTGGCCCCGAGCAATGCCCGGGAGAGCCTTTTTATTAGTCCCAAACAAAGGAAAGGTGTATACAATATTACATCAACAAGCACATGACTAAATAATCCAATGATAAATATACAGCGTGGCAAAAAGCTTCGTCTCTGGGCAAAAGAGGGGGTGCGTGGCAAGGGGGGCTGCTTCTTCCCCCCGGCAGGAGAAGAGAGATAAGGAATAGGGAGGGGGAAGGGAGGAAAGTGAGCAGCTCCGCATTCCTGCCTTTGAAGTGTTAACTGCTACTTTGAAGTGCTAACTGCTAGATAAATGCTGGTACAGAAAGGCACACTAATTAATCAAGAATGTTTTTGTTAGTATCCATCTTTGGCCTATATTTTCCAGACAGCCTTGGCCGTCCTATATACAGAGATAGCAATGGGTCTCAACAAGCCTCCAGTCCCCTAATCCTCTTTGTTGCTCTTCTCTGCACTCTTTCTAGAGTCTCCACATTTTTTCTACATCGTGGCGACCAAAACTGAACGCAGTAAAAAGAAATGAATGCATTTAAAAGACACAGTTCTCTTTAAGCTTTGATCGTTTAAACCGCCATTTTTTTCCTCTCTCTCCCTTTCCCATGAAATTCCCAGTTTCATCCATTAACGTTGTTTCCAATACGGAAAATTCTCTCCCAGTTTCAAATTCCAAGTTATTAAATCAGTAGGTTTTTTATAGCAATAGCAATAGCAGTTAGACTTATATACCGCTTCACAGGGCTTTCAGGCCTCTCTAAGCGGTTTACAGAGTCAGCATATCGCCCCCACAATCTGGGTCCTCATTTCACCCACCTCGGAAGGATGGAAGGCTGAGTCAACCTTGAGCCGGTGAGATTTGAACCGCCAAACTGCAGATAGCAGTCAGCTGAAGTGGCCTACAGTACTGCACTCTACCCACTGCGCCACCTCGGCTCTCTTATATCTTCTCACCCGGTCTCACGCCTTCATCCAGATGCGGCTCCTGGACCGATGCTTAGTACAGTTGTCCCAATTTGGTGACTGACATTTTGCAATGTCCCCTGCACCTCTGACGCCGGATAGAGAGAGAGCCAGTCTCTGGCCTGCGAGGATCCGGTTTTGTTCCTCTTGGATGCTCGAGACGCAGCTCTGTTTTTACCGTCCCTACAAGACATTTCCAGTCCAAAGACTCCCGGAAGGCAGTTTTTCAGCCCTGGGTTTCGTGGAACTCGTCCTGCTTTCATTTTTGATCCGACATCTTCTCCAGAAACCTCAGGGAGAATCCAGAACCACAGCAGAAGATCCTTGTCTCTTAGTTGAAATAGATCTCTAGGTAGATTTCATGCTGCATGTCTCTCTTCTCTGTTTTAGCCTCCAGGAAACTGATAAATCTCCCCACAAGTTCCTTATCTATCTTTTCCTCAATCTTTGCTGCCCCCATCTAAATTCCTTAAGGTGTTTTGCTTGAGTCATCTTCCAAAATACGTCTTGCCTTGAATCTCTCATTTCCTGTTTGCTTCTACTAGAAATATCTGATCATTCAGACACTGTCCCAAAATTGTGTATTTGTGGGGCTTCTTCTATTAAATTAGTCCTTGACAGGCAATATTTCAGTCCCTGGCTCCCCCCGATGGTCAAGCAGCATCAATGCATTGGTTTCTTTTGGCATGAATATTATTTCGCAAAATTTAGTTTACAATTAATCAAATCATAAAACCTACGCAGTGGCCATGAGATACAAGGAAAGAAGAGGATGAGGAGAAATAGATCTATAGGGTCTCCTGTTTGAGCAGGGGGTTGGACTAGAAGACCTCCAAGGTCTCTTCCAGCTCCCTTCTGTGATAGATGATTGATTGATTTTGATTGATTGATTGATTGATTGATGGGTGGATGGACGGACGGATATACATACACAGACACATACTGCAAATACACTCTTACATATAGCATACATACTCATCTACACACATACACAGACCATAAGCAGTAAAATTTGTTGTGACTTTAAATCCCCTGAGTCCTGTGTCTTCCAAGAACCTGTTGTGTCTCAGTGTTTGGTTGAAAATGATTTGAGTGTGGCAATTTTCCATGGCTGTGAATGTGTGAGTGAGTAACCGTCAGATAAGGTAGCAAGCACTCGCTAACCTCTTTGTCTTTTGACTAGAGATAAGAGAACACGTGTATGTTTTTCAGCAACTGCAATGAGAACCTAAAAAGAAAAGAGCAACAAGCTGTGTTAAAACCAGGGTGTGTAAAGAGACAGAGAGAGAGGGAGGGAGGAAGAGAGAGAGATGGGGGGAGGAAGAGAGAGAAAGAGGGAGGGAGAGTAAGAGGGAGGGATGAGGGAGGGAGGGGAGACACAGAGAGAGTGGGGAGAGGAAGAAAGAGATCGTGTGAGCAAATGGAAGAGCTGTGATTAAATTTGTATTTTCTCTTTGCATGTTTGACGATTGGGCAGTTTAAGTGACCTACTAACCTCACATGGATGATGGTGCATAGAATGTATTGAAAGAAGTTTTTATAAAATATTCTTTTCTTTTTTAAAGTCAAATTCGACTCTATTTTCCTCTTGAGAAAACGGTCCGTCCCTCTGATAAAGAGGAAAGAGGGGATAACCCTCACCACAAATTGAGTAATCATTCACCGCAGAGCTTAGTTCCGGTCTGATTGACATTTTACTTCTTAGAAAAAGACGCAGAAGGTGGTGGCCCCATTTTCTCGACGAACCGGAGTAATTGAGAGGGGGGGGGTCCCTCTGAAATGCTGGAGATAAGGGGGCAAAAGTCAAAGGAGGTGGAAGAAGCAGGGAGATGGTCTCAGGGGATTCGGGGAGAGGAGAATTTCAGACCTCCAATGGGCTCCTTGGGCTCAGCCCTGAGACTGCAACAGAATCACAGAGTTGGGAGGGACCCTGAAGGTCTTCTAGTCCAACCTCCTGCTCAAGCAGGAGACCCTGTATCATTTCAGGCAAATGGTTGATACTAACATGATGAGTATCCAACTCCAGCCATCAGGAGAAACTTCCTGATGGCTGGAACAATGAACCAGTGGAACAGTTTGCCTTCAGAAGTAGAATGGCTTCCTGGTTAAACAAGGGGTTGGATTAGAAGACCTCCAAGGTCCCTTCCAACTCTGATGTTCTGTTATCTCCAGAAGGGACAGGAATCTAACTGGCAGGGGGTCCAACAGAGAGGGCTCTCAAGCTCTGTTTTCACTGGCAGAGGCACAGTGGACAAGTCCTTCACTGTTTCCAGGACATCCCTGCAGACCAGATCTAAGCACCCAGTGGGCTGAATCTGGCCCTCGGGCCTTGAGTTTGACACCCCTGATGTAGAGGGATACAAGATCCCAAGGGAGGAATATGAGAGATTGATCACAAAATTAAAAATAGGAGTTTTGGATAAAAATATGGTGGATTATGCAAAATGTTCTTTAAAAAAAGGATAAAATTTACCCCTCAGTTATTCCTGTTAGGTATAACTACTGATTGTACTGTTATAGAGACTAAGTTGATTTTGTATTTAATAACGGCAGCAAGACTGCTGGTGGCGCAATACTGGAAGAAGGAAGATTTGCCTACTATTCAAGAATGGACATTAAAAGTCACAAACTTAGCAGAGATGGCTAAAATATCAACATATCTCAAGGACCACTCAAATGAGAGCTATAAACTGGAATGGAGAAGATGGATTGACTATATTCAAAATAAATACGGGACTCAGAAATTCCAGATAGTTTATGACTGAAAAAGCGAGGAATGATATAATCTGTTTAGAGTTAGCCAAACAAAAGAGGAGTTAAAGCTCAAATGAAAGAGGATACTAACTTTTTTAAAGTCTATTTTAGAACATCTTTGTTTAAGATTTATACCCTGTATTTGTTCTGAGAAGTCGGGGGGGGGGGGTTTCAGGTGGGGAGGGTGGGGGAGGGGAGGTAAATATTTGTAAAATCATTTTTATTTCAAAAATTTTCAATAAAAAAAATTAAAAATAAGAGCTGAAATACTGAAGAGGGCAAGAGATGATGGATAAATACAGAATGCATTTTAACATGATCGTTGTCTTACTAAAGATTAGAAAATAGAGCTAGAAATTAGAAATTGGGAAAATGCTATTATGCATACTGCCACATGATATAAGCTACTATAATTACTATGTACATCAAAATGTTAGAAGTTGAAAGACTACTATCACATATGCTTAAAAAGTAAAGGATAAGAGATGATGGATTGAAACATAATATTTTTTAATACGGAAATTGTTGCAAAATCAAGAAATCACATGTGGTGATTATGCCCAAAGGCTAAACAATATTGGAATAGAATAAGAAAATGGCTTGAAGGAATTACTAAATAGCAAGTAGATATGAAACCAGAATTATTTCTGTTGGGAATACCTACAAGGAATTATGACGAAAAAGCCACAATAGTTAATTATACATATCATAACAGCAGTGAGAATAACATATGCACAAAATTGGAATAATAATAATAATATACCAACAGAGGGGAATGTTATAATGAAAGTGTTAGAGTGTGCAGGGATGGATAAATTTACAAATGAAATAAAAGAAAAGGAGGAAACAGAATATTATATGGTGTGGAATGTGTGGTACAAATGGCTAGAGGAAATAAATGGAGAGGAAATCTATCTCAAAGGGCAAGATATAGAAGAAGAAGAAGAAATTAAAGAATTTATGGACTATGAAACCTTATCAGCAAAAATATTATAACACTGCTGACAATCAATGATAAGTGGAATAAAGAAACAGAAAGAGGGCATCAAGATTATATGAGTTCTTACAAGCAAGGAGTTGCTAAGAGAAGTCCATACAAAGCTGATCAAGAAGATGTTTAGAAGATTAATACCACAAATGGCAGAAGACATGAAACTGTTTTGTCACTGGAAAGATACAGGTTGATAGATGGAAGAGTATAATTTAAAACTAGTTAAACTTAGTGAAATTTAGTGACAATAGGTATAGTTAAATAAAAAAATTGATAATAATAATAATAATGTATACAATGTGTAGTGCTATGATAAGCAATAATTGGATATGAATATTGAATGATACCCATGAAGGGAAGATCAGAAAACCGTTTTGGATTTTTTAATTTAAAAAAAAGAACTAAATTAGATAGAGTTAAGTTTTGACTATTAGGGGGAAAATGTTATGATATAGGATATAGTCAAATAAAGAAGGGATAATGATAATAATTTATGTATGTGTATATATATACATACACACACACACACACACACTCACGTACATAAGGAAACTGGATGTAAATTGTAAACAGTGTTCTGAAAAGGAGGATTGGAAATTTTTGTTACTAAATATTATGGATGTTTAGCTAGAATAGGACATAAGGACTCAGTATTATTGGAGGGTTTTAGAAATAGTAAATGAAATGCCAGTTTGTGGTTATGTATTAAATTTTGGTATATTTTATGATGAAGGAGGTCTAAACAATGATAATCAAATAAAATTGGAGATATGATGATGGTAACATGTATAAACATTTGAGTTAAAATACTTGAGTTAATATGAACCATACTTGATGGCTGTGGAAGAGATGCACGAAAGCCTTTTGTAACCAACTGAAACACTTTCTACAGTATGTAAAGAAAGAAGATTTTATGTGTCATGCTTGTTTTGAAAATAAAAAATAAAAAAGAAATGGATTAAAAAAAAAACAATGGATGTATACCAAGTTGGAAAAGTTGTACAGAAAGAAATTGCAAAAACAAAAAACTGTTTAATAAAAAATATTTTAATAAAGAAGAAGTTGAAAGACACTACCCAATCTTAACCCTTACAAAAAGGAAATGGGAGTTCCTCTTTTGGTTTCTCCGTGGTGGGAAAGATCTGTTGGGCAAGACGCAAAGTCACTTCAGATATTTCTCCTGCTGCTGTCGGCATGGCTGCCTTGAGGTCCTTCAAGAGAATCGGTGGTCCTTTTCGGCTGCTGCTGCTCCTCCTTCTACAAGGTCTGGGTGAGTGTTGACAGTTGAGATCAGACAGAATCCATCCTCAGATTTGCTACTGGAATAAAATCCAGTGCAAGAGAAATATTAAGGTTCCTTAAAATCTGTTGGGCTTCTCTGAACATTGAGATGTTTCTACAGAAAAGGCCAGTGCCAGATATTAGATTCTTCCACTGCTTCCCACCCAAGTAGCTACATGAACAAGTGAGGAAGACAATCAGAGCTCTGAAATTCTGGAGATCAACTGGGGCCACCTGGTTTGATCTGGTCCTTGAGATATGGTCACCTTCAACTCCTGATAGATTCCAAAATCTGGAACGGAAGGGACCTTGGAGGTCTTCTAATCCAACCCTGCTAAAGGCAGGAATCCTCATATCAGCTCAAAAAATGGTTGCCCATTTTTTTTCTTAGGAACTTAGAGGCTTTATGAAATAAATGTGAAGGTAACACAACTTCTAGACAAACCATACAGATGGCAGCCAGAAGGAACCTCACTGTAAAGCAGTGTTTCTCAACCTTGGTGACTTTAAGTCCTGTGGACTTCAACTCCCAGAATTCCCCAGCCAGCTGTGGGAGTTGAAGTCCACAGGACTTAAAGTCGCCAAGGTTGAGAAACACTGCTCTAACGTATACACTGTCTAGGGCAAATTTTCCCGGGGGAGGAGTTTGTGTGACAAGACCAAGACAAGGAGAAAAGACCACCACCTCATTTACAGTGATAAAGGAGGAGCTTCCAACCTGGGCTGTGTGCGTGAGGGTTATCCAACATCTCCAACACAAACTTCACCACCAACATCTGCCCTGAAGGGGCCTTCTGTTGTGTTCAGACCAAGGGTCCCAGAAACAGAACGGGATTCGGGGAAAGGCACTGTGGTCTCCACCATTGGCAGGTAGCTCCACCCTCCCTCATTCGATGGGATGGAGAGAGATGCTCCCAGTCAACCGAGAGACACCTGGGAGTAAATCAAATGTTTGGAAGCCGTGTCTCTGTGACCGAAAATATTCTCGGAGGCTCCTGTGTTGTTTCTGAGTAACGTCAATTGATGTCTCTCTACTTTCTCCTGCAGTCGAACCAACCCTGCCTAAGATTCATGGTCCCAAAGGCAAAATCACGGCAGGATCTCTGGCCACTTTCAAATGCTTTACGGGATACTTCCCCTCCAAGGACATCAAAGTTGTTTGGATGTATGATGAGAAAACCATACAGTCTAACAAGACTTCATTATTTCATAAAAGAGTAAATGGAAGTGATGTGTACCGCCTGACATGTGATGTGACAATCCCTCTTGGGCTAGGAGATGTGAGGTCAGAGCTGAGTTGCCAAATCCAACACAATTCAACTCAGATGGCTCAGAAAGTCCCACTTGGTGATTTCCTAAGAGGTAGGTGAACCTTGGGTTGCAGAGAGGGAGGAGCAGGGGTGAGTTCCTGCCAGTTCTAGCCTCTTCTATAGAAGAGGTTCCACAAATCTACAATGCTGTTTAGATACAGTTCCAACTCTGCTTCACCATTAAACCCGCTTTCCAGTCAGCCTCCATGTTTCCAGTGCCTTCCTTCCGGCCTGGAACTGTACCAGATGGATATTTCTTCCAACAACAGGAATGGCAGGATAGGAATCTCACAAGCCGATTTGACATAAACCAATGAGGACAGAGATTGGCTGAACATCGGAAGGGGTTCCTTATTCCTTTCCTTTTTTAATAACGTTCAGTTCTGACCTTGGGTTTCCTACTACCAAGCTCTGGGTTGTGTTTTGAGAATGTACTTGTTTTCTCAACGCCACAATCAGAAGAATCCGTGACCCGTCAAAACCGCGTTCCACAAAAGCGCGGTCGATGAAATCGCGTATGTGACGTCATCACAACGCGACGAAAAAGATCGAAAAATTGAAATAAAAATTAAATTACAGCAAGCCGATTCACATAAAGTTAAGGGTTAGGTTAAGGGTTAGGGTTAGGGTTAGGTTAAGGGTTAGGGTTAGAGCGTTAGCGTTACGTTTAGCGTTAGGTTAAGGGTTAGGTTTAGGTTTAGGGTTAGGTTTAGGGTTAGGTTTAGGTTTAGGTTTGGGGGGGTTAGGGGAAGGTTTTAGCTTTATTTTTACATTTTTCGATCTTTTTCGATCTTTTTCGTCACGCTGTGATGATGTCACATACGCGCTTTCGTCGACCGCGATTTTGTCGTCCGCGGTTTTGTGGTAGAACCAGAAGAATCATCTGGTTTTTCTATCTTATTCTGCATGGAGGAACCATGCGTCTGAAACTCTCTATTTGGCTTCCTTTGCTCAGTTCCTCCCAAAATGCGTCTCGAGACCATTCCAGCTTCCCCCGTCCAGATGGATGCCCCAGTGATGATCACTTGCAACGCAGAAAGCTTTTTTCCAGATGGTGCTACAGTGGAGCTGTTTGCCGAGGATGCCCCGAGCAGAAGAGGAACGGTTGCCCCGAGAATTTCAAATCCCGATGGGACCTTTTCCCTCAAGAGCTACCTGGAGGTGACGGCCACTGAAGACCAGAATTCCTCCATGTTCCTTTGCCAGGTCCAGCACGATTCCCAGCCTCCGGTCAATGAAACCACCAGGCTGTTCATTATGAAAAAATCAGAAAGTAAGTATGGAATTTCTAAACTCCTGAGGTTTTGTTGATATACAACCTGCAGGGTTGACCTTGGCTTTGAGTTTGTGTGTCAGAAGGTCGTAAAAGGGGATCATATGATCCCGTCATAAATACGAGTCAGTGATCAAGCATCTGAATTTTGATCATGTGACCCGGGGGGGTGCAGCGGTTGTGTGAAAATCGGTCATAAGTCACTTTCTTCAGTGCCGTTGCAATCTAAGCAGTCACTAAATGAACTATTGTAAGTCGAGGACAATGTTCTGACCTAGGCTTCCTGATACAGTTACTCTGTTATTCTGTAATTCTGTAAGGGTCTCCTGCTTGAGCAGGGGGCTGGACTAGAAGACCTCCAAGGTTCCTTCCAACTCTGTTATTCTGTAATTCTGTAAGGGTCTCCTGCTTGAGCAGAGGGCTGGACTAGAAGACCTCCAAGGTTCCTTCCAACTCTGTTATTCTGTAATACTGTAAGGGCCTCCTGCTTGAGCAGGGGGCTGGACTAGAAGACCTCCAAGGTCCCTTCCAACTCTGTTATTCTGTTTTTTTAACACACTGTTTTTTCTCCACAGGCTCACAGAAACACTCCATCCTTGTTCTCTGCCTTGGGCTTTTCCTGGCCAAAGTAGCCATCTTTCTTTTCATCACCTGCCTTTTCCTAATAAAAGTGCGTGAATGCAAGAGGACAGAAGATCATTCCGGAACATTCCAGGAAGTGAGACTGCCTGGAACGTCAAGTTAGGGACTCCGTTTCCACATGGATTTTCAGGATGGGAAAGGATCCGATTAGGGAATCAATAACAATATTATTAAAATGTTTGTATAATGAATGGTTCCCTCTGCTCAATTTGTAAAGTTATAAACCTGTAGAACCAACATGAAGATGGAAAAGAAAAATATCCTTACTTTGTTTTGCTATGTCTGAGACGTCATCGAACCTTCCTTAAAATATAAATGCTGATTCTTTATTTTGAAAAGGAAGGAAGGAAGAAAACTGAAGAAATTGTTCTTTTGGACACGCGTTGAAATTATTAGGAAAGAAAGAAAAAGAAAAAGTATTTACTTACAGAAGTTATTAAGGAGCAAATAATTCTGGGACGTGAGGGACGCAGTGACTCAGGGGTTCAGATGCTGAGCTTGTCGATCGGCAAGGTCGGCAGTTTGGCGGTTCGAATCCCTAGTGCTGCATAATGGAGGGAGCTCCTGTTACTTGTCCCAGCTTCTGCCAACCTAGCAGTTCGAAAACACATAAAAAATGCAAGTAGAAAAATAGGAACCACCTTTGGTGGGAAGGGAACAGCGTTCCGTGCGCCTTCGCAGTTTAGTCATGCCGGGCACATGACCACGGAGACATCTTCGGACAGCGCTGGCTCTTCAGCTTTGAAATGGAGATGAGCACCGCCCCCTAGAGTCGGGAACGACTAGCACATATGTGCGAGGGGAACCTTTACCTGCAATTCTGGGATGCAGCTATGCTTCTCTCCAAGCCACTCCTTGTATTTTTCTACTAACCATGTGTGATAATTCAGAAACTGTTACAAAACTACCTGTATGTATTTTGAGTCTTATTCTAATGAATTGCTAACCAATGGACCTTATTTTAGTTCTTGGCTAGAGCCGAGGTGGCGCAGTGGTTAGGGTGCAGTACTGCAGGCCACTTCAGCTGACTGTTATCTGCAGTTCGGCGGTTCAAATCTCACCGGCTCAGGGTTGACTCAGCCTTCCATCCTTCCGAGGTGGGTGAAATGAGGACCCCAGACTGTGGGGGCGATATGCTGACTCTGTAAACCGCTTAGAGAGGGCTGAAAGCCCTATGAAGCGGTATATAAATCTAACTGCTATTGCTATTGGCTCCATCTTATGCTTAAATAGCATCACTATGGTTTTTTTTTGCATAAATATTAATTTATAAAATTTAGTAAAAATGAATAAAATAATACTACATAGAGTTATGTATTTGCTTACAGAAGTTATAAAGGAGCAAATATTTTAAAAACACATGTAATTCAGGTGTGCAGGCAGGCAGGGTCGCAGTGGCTCAGTGGCTAAGATGCTGAGTTTGTCGATCAGAAGGGTTGGCAGTTCGGTGGTTCGAATCCCGAGTGCTGTCTAACGGAGTGAGCTCCCGTTGCTTGTCCCAGCTTCTGCCAACCTACCAGTCCGAAAGCAGGTAAAAAATGCAGGTAGAAAAATAGGAACCACCTTTGGTGGGAAGGGAACAGCGTTCCGTGCGCCTTCTGCTTTTAGTCATGCCGGCCACATGACCACGGAAACATCTTCAGACAGCGCTGGCTCTTTAGCTTTGAAACGGAGATGAGCACAGCCCCCTAGAGTCTGGAACGACCAGCACATCTGTGCAAGAGGAACCTTTACCTTTAGACATGCTTTCGAAATACGAAGAAGTGATATAAAATGTTAAATGCCTACCTTCAATACTTTTTTATCTATATATTATTTGTACAGAGATAATTTGCCAGGAATTATGTCATTCTATAATTTACATCATGGGTACAAAGAAAGATATATTTTAAATATTTTGCTGTACTTATTTGACATATTGGTATCTATGCCTGCAAAAAAATGAACACAGAAATAACTGTTGGAAGAAATGCCCACCTGGTTCAGGGGCAAGTGGGGAGAAAGACACTGGAAACATGGAGGCTGCTTGGAAAGATGCTTTAATGAAGCACATGGTTCTCTGGTGCACTGGATGGTGGGAGGCTACTGGTGGCAGTAGGTGGTCTCGCAGGTACCCTGGGCCTAAGCCATGGAGCGCTTTAAAGGTCATAATTAGTACCTTGAATCACACCCGGAAGACAACCAGCAACCAGTGCAGGCTGCCTAAAAGGGGTGTAACATGGCAGCACCTAGGTGCCCCCCATGACAACCCGCGCAGCCGCATTCTGGACCAGTTGAAGCTTCCGGGTGCTCTTCAAGGGCAGCCCCATTTAGTGAGCATTACAGTAGTCCAGGCGAGAAAGGACGAGGGCATGAGTGACTGTGCACAGAGCATCCCGATCCAGTAAGGGGCGCAACTGACGTACCAGGCGAACCTGGTAAAAAGCCCCCCCCCCCCGGTCACGGCCGTCAGGTGTTCTTCTAAACTAAGCCGCGTATCCAGGAGGACGCCCAGATTGAGGGCCCATTCTGAGGGGGCTAAAATTTCTCCCCCTATCATCAAAGATGGAACAAGATGCACAAATCGGGATGACGGAAACCACAGCCACTCAGTCTTGGAGGGATTGAGCTTGAGCCTGTTCCTCCCCATTCAGATCCGCACAGCCTCCAGGCATCGGGACATCACGTCGAGGGCATCTTTTGGGTGGTCTGGGGTAGAGATGAAAAGTTGGGTATCATCAGCATATTGATGATACTGTACCCCCAAACCAGGGATGATCTCACCCAGTGGTTTCATATATATGCTGAAGAGGAGGGGTGAGAGAACTGACCCCTGGGGCACCCCACAAGTGACGCGCCTCGGGGTCGATCCTTGCCCTCCAGTCAACACAAACTATGACCGATCCGACAGGTAGGAGGAGAAGCACCGTAAAACAGTGCCCCCCACTCCCAACCCTCCGAGTCGTCACAGTAGGATACCATGGTCGATGGTATCGAAAACCACTGAGAGGTCTAATAGGACCAGGACAGAGGAGCAGCCCCTGTCCCGGGCCCGCCAGAGATCATCGACCAACGCGACCAATGCCGTCTCCGTGCTGTATCCAGGCCTGAAACCCGACTGAAACGGATCCAGGTAGGCAGCTTCATCCAGGGACTGGGGAAGCTGACGTGCTACCACATTCTCCACAACCTTTGCTACAAAGCGAAGGTTGGAGACCGGACGATAGTTGGCTAAAGAAGCTGGGTCCAGGGAAGGCTTCTTAAGGAGGGGCCTCACCACCGCCTCCTTCAGAGCCGAGGTAGCACAGTGGTTAGAGTGCTGTACTGCAGCCACTTCAGCTGACTGTTATCTGCAGTTTGGCGGTTCAAATCTCACCGGCTCAAGGTTGACTCAGCCTTCCATCCTTCCGAGGTGGGTGAAATGAGGACCCAGACTGTGGGGGCAATAAATGCTGACTCTGTAAACCGCTTAGAGAGGGCTGAAAGCCCTATGAAGCGGTATATAAGTCTAACTGCTATTGCTATTGCTATTCAAGGCGGTGGGAAAGAACCCCTCTCTCAATGAAGCGTTGGTAATCGCCCGGAGCCAGCCTCGTGTCACCTCCCGGGCAGCCGAGACTAACCAAGAAGGACATGGGTCCAGCACACAAGTGGCAGCACTGAGTCTCCCCATAATCCTGTCCATGCCCTCGGGGGTCACAGGATCAAACTCATCCCAGATGGTCTCCACAAGAGTCGTCCCCGTCGACTCGCCCGAGTCTACCCAGTCAGAGTCTAAGCCTGTCCAGATCTGAGCGATTTTATCCTGCAGATACTGAACAAATTCTTCAGCCCTACCCTGCAGGAAGGAAATGGGAGTTCCTCTTTTGCTATTTCGACAGGAGGGAAGACCTAAAGGTCAAGCCACGAAGTCACCCCAGATGCTTCTCCTGCTGCTGTCGGCATGGCTGCCTTGAGCTCCTCCAGGAGAATCCCTGGTCCTCTTCCACTGCTGCTGCTGTTGCTGCTCCTCCTTCTGCAACATCTGGGTGAGTGTTGACAGCTGAGATCAGGCGGGCTCCATTCTCAGATTTACAACCGGAGTAAAATCCGGTGTGAGATGAATATTAAGGCTGCTTCAAACCTACAGTGAGAAGATCAGATTTCGCTGAAAAAGCCAGCTCCAGATGTTAGATTTTGGGGGAGCAGGAGAAGATTTCTTTCATTGATTCCACCCCAAGAGGCTAAGTGAGGAACAAGTTAGGAAGACCCTCAGAGCTCCGGGATTCTGGAGATCAACTAGGTCCATCTAACTTTGATTTGATCCTGGAGGTGGGGGACTTCAAGATATTGGGACCACACCTTCCTTAACTCATACAATCTGGGTGGGAAGAAGCTTAGAGTTCATCTCATCCAAACCTCTGTTCAATAGAGGAGTCCTCACACCATCTTAAAAAAAGGTTGATTATTTTGTTCTTGAAAACCTCAGTGATGGGGCGACCAAAACTTCACGAGGCAAGTTACTGTACTCCATTGATCAATAGTTCTCACTGTCAGAGAAGTCCTCCTTTTTTTGTTTAGCAGATTTTTTTATTATTTTTTCCCTTCAACAACAAGCATCAGGATGAAGAGCAGAGGTGATAGTGGGCATCCCTGCCTTACTCCTTTCATTATTTTAAAGGTCTCTGTACTTTCCCCTTTTAATAATATATTTGCCTTTTGGGTGGAGTATATTGTTTCTATTAATCTTTCAAATTGGTCCCCTAATTTCATATTCTTAATTTGTTGTATCATGAATTCCCAATTTAAATTGTCAAATGCCTTCTGGGCACCCAGAAAGACGAGTGCCACTTGTTTCTCTGGATGCGCCTCATAGTACTCTAAAATATTTGCTATTATTCTAATGTTATTCCTGATTTGTCTTGTTGGGAGAAATCCCTTTTGGTCTGGATGTATCTAGCCATTTAATAGTTTTTTTTCAATCTCTCCGCTATTATTGTGGTGAATATTTTATAGTCGGCATTCAACGACGAGATTGGCCTATAGTTTTGAATCTGTTTTTTATCTGCACCTTCTTTAAATATTAATGTAATATGTGCTTCCCTCCACGAATCCGGTATTTTTCCTTTCATCAGTGCCTCATTATACATCTATTAAATTAACAGGGTTCTATCAATTTGTTCAATTCATCTATTATTTTGTACCATTCTGCTGGGAATCCATCTGGGCCTGGCGTTTTATTATTTTCCTGTTTCTGAATCTCCTATTTCAATTCTAGTTTTGTTATTTTTTTTACAACATTTCTTTCATATCTTCTGCTATTGTCGGGGGTTCTTCTCCATTAAGATATTCTTTTATTTGTTTCCCATCTACTTGTTCCCCTTTATACAGATTCTCAAAGTACTTGTATGCAATCTTTTTCTTCCCTTCTATTGTATGTTGTAATTCACCGGTTTCCTCTTGAAGTTGATATATTAATCTTTTTTCTCTTTCTTTTCTCAATCTATATAACAGCCATCTCCCCAGTTTATTTGCATGCTCAAAGAAGTTTTGTTTTGTTAGTTTAGGCCCTTTACCATTTCTTCCTGGTCTAATATATTTAATTTATGTTTTGCTAACATCCAATCCTTTCTAATTTTGTCACTTTGTGGTTTATTTTGCAATTCTATTTCTAAATTTTTGATTTCCTCCTCTAATATCTTCTGTTGTGCCCATTTTTCTTTATTTCTTATTGCTGAATACGCTATAATAATTCCACGGGAATAAGCTTTCGTGGTGTCCCATAAATTTTGTATAGATGTCTGTTCTTTTGTGTTTTCCTTAAGGAATAACGCCAATTCGTTTCTACATTTTTGAATAAATTTTCTTTTAACATTTGCAGATTTAACATACATCTTTGCCTAGTCTTTTTTCCCCCTTTCCAGATTATTTTAATGGGGTTGTGATCTGCCCAAATATTTGGTAATATTTCAATTGTATGTATTTCTGCCCCAGTTTCTCCATTCATCCATGCCATATCAATCCGTGACCAAGATTGGTGTGGGTTGGAATAAAAAGTAATTTTTTTTTCTGGTTCCATTTTTCTCCAAATATCTATCAAGTTTAATTCCTCAATCATCTCAAAACAGCTTGTTGGTAATACTTTTTTTTATTTTTAGTTTTTTTGTCACTTACATAATCTTTTTTACTGTCTACTATGGCATTATAATCTCCTATTATGCAGATATTCCTCACTCCAATTTCTCTAATTTTTTCATGTAATTTTTTATAAAAGTCCTTCTGATTTTCATTTGGGGCGTATATTGCTACCTGTGGCATTGATTTTTTATTTATCCATATCTCTCTCATTAATATGAGAGAGATACAAACAATATTGTTTGTACTGTTTGAATATTGCAAACAATATTCTTTGTTTGCAAAATCTGATAAAGAGCCAAGGGCACAAGTTGTTTTTCGCAGGTGCTCTTGGAAAATATTTTGGCAAGAGAAGGAAAAGGAAAGAAAAAGATAGAACCCTTCTCTTTTGAAGATTACAAAAGAACTTATGCTTAAGTTAACTTTACACACACACACACACACACACACACAAACAAAAGAGGCTTGGAAGGCTAGAGTGGCTATCAGACTCATTTTTTCTTCTTTTCTTCTTCATTTTTGGGGGGTAAAATGGATCAATATGCAGATGAGGAAACCTTAAAATTTTGAAATATCCTGGCAATAATTCAAAATATTTTGGAAGGATTTGGGAGATTTGAGAAGAAGTTGGATAGACTATCATTTCTCACAGCAAAAGATGATAGTGTTGGAGCCCCAAAAATTAAAGAAGAGAATGAAAATATAGAAGATAAAGACAAGACAATAGATGAACTTATTAATGGAGCAAGCATGGGTGAAAATAGAAAGAAGGGAAGATGGAAAAGTGAATTTGATAATTTGAAGCTTTATCCCAGACTTCAAGATACACGAGAAAAAAAAAGGGGTGATAATGATGGAGTTAAGAAGAGAAACCTTTTCAGAAATAAGTTTGACAACCAAAGACAAGATAATGTTAATAACAATTCAAGAGCAACGAGACTATTTGAGAGATCTTTTAAGCAATAAAGTGTGAGAGAAGTTTATAAAAACGTTATAAAGGAGCTGAAAAGAGAATTGACACAACAACTGGCAAGAGAGATAAGACTGTTTTGCAACTGGAAAGATACAGGTTGATAATAAAAGTTGACGATAAAAAGTGAGTTAGTTTTTGGTGTTTAATAAGTAGGAATTTCAATATTTTGTAGATTGTTTTAGATTATTATTAAATGTTTATTCATTAACATATAATTAATTACAACAATAATGAAATAATAACCTCAATTAGTATAAGTAACTTGGTTATAAATTGTAAATTGGGACTTGGCGAAAAGACCTATAAATTTTATTAATAAATTTTCGTTTAGATCTTGTTATAAAGGTATAATTCCTTTGGGTCTGATGAGAGGAGATATAAATAGTAAAAAAAAATCGTTAACCACAATAATAACAAGGAAATGTTAATGGATATTTTTGGTGATAAATAAGTAGGAATGTTAGTATTTTGTAGATTGTTTTAGACTTACTAAATGTCCATTTGTTAACATATAATTAATTACGATAATAATAATGAAATGATAACCTTAATTAGTAAAAATAACTTGGATATAAATTGTAAATTGGGACTTAGGGAAAAGACCTATAAATTTTATTAATAAATTCTTGTTTAGATCTTGTTATAAAGGTATAATTTCTTTTGGGTCCGATGAGAGGAGAGGTGATATAAATAGTAAATAATTTTTAGTTAACTACAATAATAACAAGGAAATGTTAATGGATAATGTTTAATGATATATATAGGGTATATGTGCTGTATTAGTAAAAGCAAAATGGATATAAGCTTTAAATTGTGAGTTGGGAGGAAAAAGGGGGGGAAATGCTTAGATATCTTATTAACTGATTTTGTTTCAGAATATGTTATAAAGGTGTAATGTTATTGGAGGTTTATTGAAATTGCGAATGAATGCCAGTAGGTGGTTGTGTCTTTACATAAAAATGATTTCAGATAAAAGCACGTTTAAATAATTGTAGTTAAATGAGAATTGTGGTACAGTGATACATAAAGATTTTTGAATTAAAATGTACAATTCAATTTGAATGAAGTATATGTAAGGATTGTGAAAGGAACGCACGAAATGTATTTGTAACCAATTAGCAATAGCAATAGCAGTTAGGCTTATATGCCGCTTCATAGGGCTTTCAGCCCTCTCTAAGCAGTTTACAGAGTCAGCGTATCGCCCCCACAGTCTGGGTCCTCATTTCACCCACCTCAGAAGGATGGAAGGCTGAGTCAACCTTGAGCCGGTGAGATTAGAACCGCTGAACTGCAGATAACAGTCAGCTGAAGTAGCCTGCAGTACTGCACCCCTAACCACTGCGCCACCTCGGCTCTTGACACGCTTTTTACAAGATGTAATGAAGGATGGTTCTTTTTTGTGTTTTGGTTTAATTAAAACAATAAAACTTTTCCCAAAAAAAAAGGAATGGAACTTCATGAAACCTTTGGTGGCTGAAGCAGCAGAAAGCTTGACATGGTGACCAACCTTCACTTCAGAGGGTTTGCCGCGTTTGGCGAGCTGGGTCAGAACATGGAGGGGGAGGGGGACTGTGGGGTCCTTGGTGGTCCCTGAGCTTGGTTTTCCTTGCAGACATTTCATTACCCAACTAGGTAACACGATCAGTGCTAGCAGGGAGACTCTTAGTGTTTGTAGGAATGCTCTCGGTGGTCCCTAGATGACACTGTTGTTTTCTGTTAAGTTGTTCTTCGGATTGGGATATTGATGTAAGAATCGTAGATGTAGAAGGAACATCACCCTTCGGCCACTGT
Source organism: Thamnophis sirtalis (assembly GCF_051295495.1). Taxonomy (NCBI): domain Eukaryota; kingdom Metazoa; phylum Chordata; class Lepidosauria; order Squamata; family Natricidae; genus Thamnophis; species Thamnophis sirtalis. The sequence goes on from NW_028261387.1 coordinate 94,210,579, forward strand.
CTCTAGAAGAGGGGTGACCACTTTCTAGAGGAAACCTACCGTATTTTCGGATTATAAGACGCACCAGAGTATAAGACACACCAATATTTTGAAGAGGTAAATTTAAAATAAAAAATTTTGCACTCTGCAGTCCCCTCAAACCCTCTGCATGCCTCGTTTTTCTGCAAAAAAGGGGGGCATGCAGAGACTTTGGGAGACTTTTAGAGTGCTCCTGGGGGCTGGGGGGGCAAAGAAGAGCAAAAATGACCCATTGTTTTGCTCGTTTTTGCCCTCCCCAGCCCTCAGGAGCACTTTGTAACCCTCCCAAAGCCTCTGCAGGTCCATTTTTGCAAAGGGAGCAGGGTTTTGGTAGTCCAAAAATGCTGTATTCAGTGTATAAGACGCACCCAGATTTTCAACCCCTTTTGGGGGGGGAAGGTGCGTCTTATACTCCGAAAAATACGATAATTATCAATGTGTCTCTTTGTATTTCAGTTGTTACAGGACAGAAGGTAGAGGTAGCCCAACTTCCGGAGTCCGTATCGGTGAAAGCAGGAGAGACCATCACTCTAAAGTGTACAGTGACTGGAGATAATTTACCTGGAGGCGTGCGGTGGTACAAAGGGTGGGACAGAAAACAGGAAATTTACCGTGATAAACAAAGAGCTTCCAACAAGGTGGGCAGGGTCATCCCAGGATCCAACACGGACTTCAGCATCAAGATCCAAAACGTCCGTCCTGAAGATGCCGATACCTACTATTGTGTGAAGTTGAAGGCTGGGCTCCAAGAGAGCGTGCTGGCTTTAGGGAATGGCACTTTGGTCTCCGTGATCGGTAGGTGACCCTCTGCATTTGATTTCTGGGGATGGAGGGAGGTGTTCCCAGTCAACCATGAGACACGTGCAGGGGTGGGATTCAGCCGGTTCGGACTGGTTCAGGCAAACCGGATGCTAATTTTAACATCTGGTTTGCCGAATCAGTAGTTGCAAGGACTGGCTGCCCCCGCCCAGCCCTTTCCCCCCCCCCCCAGGAGTCTCCATGCGCCCCATTTTGGATGCCAGGTAAGTGCAGGGCCCACACAGAAGTTCCAGAAGGCCGGAAATGGGCCTCCGGAGCCGGGGGAGGCTGTTTTCATCCTCCTGGAGGTTTGAAAAAACACTCCAGACCAGGGGTGGGTTTCTTGCCCCGTTCCAACCGGTTCGGTTGGAACGAGGCCAGCGGCGTCCTCGCGCACATGTGCGGCGTCCTCGCACACACGTGCGGCACGAGCGTGCACGCGTGCGGTGCACACATGCGTACTAGCATCTGTGTGATGCTCCAGCTGCTCCTGGAGGATCGCGCAGGCGCTGTATGCGTCCTGCGCATGCGTGGAAGCGCAGAATTTGTCAAAACTGGGTAAGGAGCGGGCGCGGGCGCGGCGCGCGGGCGTGCGCAGGTGCGTGCGCGGGTGGGCTCTTCGCCATTCCTGGAAGTTACTTACTTCCGGGTTCGGCGACCAACCGGTTCGCAGGGACCGCCGCGAACCAGTTGAAACCCACCCCTCCTCCAGACCCTGGGGAGGGTGAAAAGACATACTCCCATGATGCAGGAGGCCGAGTAGGCCACGCCCATCATAGCCACACCCACCCAGCAACCAGGCAGAGAACCAGTTGCTGAAATTTTTGAATCCCACCTCTGGACACCTGGGAGTAAATCCCATGTTTAAAGTTGAGTCTCTCTGGCCAAAAACCATCTCGGGGCCTCCTGTATTGTTTCTGAGGAACTGGTAGGCAGGGGGGTGGACTAGAAGACCTCCAAGGTCCTTTCCAACTCTGCTATTGTATTGTATTGTATTGTGTTGATTAGGGGACTGGAGGCTAAAACATACAAGGAACGGTTGCAGGAACTGGGGAGGTCTAGTTTAATGAAAAGAAGGACCAGGGGAGACATGATAGGAGCCTTCCAATATCTCAGGGGTTGCCACAAAGAAGAGGGAGTCAAGCTCTTCTCCAGGACACCTGATGGTAGAACAAGAAGCAATGGGTGGAAACTAATCAAGGAGAGAAGCAACTTAGAACTAAGGAGAAATTTCCTGACAGTGAGGGCAATTAGCTTACCTTCAGAAGTTGTGAATGCTCCAACACTGGAAGTTTTTAAGAAGATGTTGGATAACCATTTGTCTAGAATGGTTATCCAACTATTATTGCCTGAGCAGGGGGTTGGACTAGATGACCTACAAGGTCCCTTCCAACTCTGTTATTCTGTTTTGTCTTTTCTCCACAGAGTCACAGAAACAATCCATCCTTGTTCTCTTCATTGCGCTTTTCCTGACCAAAGTAGCCATCCTTCTTTTCATCTCTTGCCTTTTCCTAATAAAAGTGTGTGGACACAAGGGGACAGATGATCGTTCCGGAACATTCCAGGAAGTGGGACCGTCTGGGATTTCAACTTAGGAACTATGGCTCCCCACGGATTTTCAGGATGAGAAAGGATCCCATTAGGGAATCAATAATAATATGATTAAAAGGCTTGTATCATGAGCGGTTCACTCCGCCAAATGTATGATGTTATAAACCTGTTCAATCAATACGGAGATTCAAAATAAAACTAACCTTACGTTGTTCTACCACGTCGGGGACTTGATCGAATCTGCCTTTAAAATGTAAATGCTAATTCTTTATTTTTTTGGAAAAAAAAGAGAAAGAAATTTTTTTAGAGTTTGCAGCAATCCATCCAGCATAGAAGTAAATCATTCATCAAGATTTCTTTGTAGAAGAACCTTGTTTATATGCAACAACATAAAACATGATGCATGTATACCATACCCATGCAGCTCTTGAAACGGAGTAGCAGAACCAGAACTAAATTCACAAGCACAGAAGTTGTAAGCACGGAACTTATATTTATACAGACCAGTTCAGCTAAGCCACGCCCAGGCTCCGGGCCGTCTCCCTTGGCTCACAACAGATTCTGTTTCTTAGTCACCAAACAGTTCCCATTGGTTGACTGGTTGTTAGGGCGATCCCAGCTCATAATTTCTTATACACTGACACGCCTCCTTTGGTGGTGGCCTGCCAGAGCCAGCGGAGCTGGCAGAAGATTTGGACAGTGAGGAGGTTGGGGGGGAACCTGGGCCAGTCCTGGAGTCTGGGGAAGGCTCAGATGAGGGCTCTGAGTTGGAGGAATAGACGGGACCAGGGCCATATAGCAGTTATCAGCTTCCTTCGGAGCTAGTCAGCAGTGAGGCAGAGGAACAGCTGGAGCCTGTTCCCAGTGTGCGCATGGACAGGGCTGCCAGAAGAAAAGAATCCGAATTTACAACCTAAATGCTGGAGATGTGATTGTCTCGATGCTACATATTATCATATATGGTGGACTTGTAAAAAGGTGAAAGCATTTTGGATAAAAATGTGGTGGATTATGCAAAATGTTCTTTAAAAAAGGATAAAGTTTACCCCACAGTTATTCCTGTTAGGTATAACTACTGAGTGTACTGTTATAGAGACTAACTTGATTTTGTATTTAATAACGGCAGCAAGACTGTTGGTGGCGCAATACTGGAAGAAGGAAGACTTGCCTACTATTCAAGAATGGACACTGAAAGTAACAAACCTAGCAGAGATGGTTAAAATATCAGCATATCTCAAGGACCACTCAAATGAGAGATATAAACTGGAGTGGAGAAGATGGATTGACTATACTCAAAATAAATACGGGACCAAGAAATTCCAGATAGTTTATGACTGAAGAAGCAAGGAATGATATAATCTGTTTAGAGTTAGCCTAGCAAAGAGGAGTTAAAGCTCAAATGAAAGATGATACTAACTTTCTTTAAGTTTATTTTAGAACATCTTTGTTTAAGATTTATACCCTGTATTTGTTCTGGGAAGCCGGGTGGGGGGGGGAGGTTGGGGGGGTTCGGGGGGGAGGTAAACATTTGTAAAAGTTTTTGTTCTAAAATTTTCAATTAAAAAAAAAATCTGTCCGTGAATCTCAGAGACTCTGTGCCTGGTCTTTCCTTGCGAAGCACCTCATTTGAAAAATATTTACATGGCAGCTTTCCAAGCTAGATAAGGTCTGTGGTCATAAATACACCTTTGAAAGACTGTTTGCTAGGCCTTGGCTGAATGTAAATGAGAGGAATTCACATTCGTTTAATAAAAGGGGTTTTGTCGGGACCAGAACTCTGCCTGGTGCTTTTCGGGGAAGCTTAGTTGAGAACACCCTTTATGACAGGAATAGACGTAAACCCAAATAATTTAATATTCTTCCCACGGTGCCCTCCACCCAATGGCTTTTGTCATTATATCTGCCAGATTGACTTCGGAAGAGCAGAGAAGCAAGCTAATTAATTAACATTTGATGGCGTTCCTTATATTACAATATTTAATATCCACATGCTTCTTTCTATTCTTTACTCTGTCACCTGTAGCCATTACAGCAAGCAGCATTAGAAGAATAGAATAGAATAGAATAGAATAGAATAGAATAGAATAGAATAGAATAGAATAGAATAGAATAGAATAGAATAGAATAGAATAGAATAGAATAGAATAGAGCTGGAAGGGACCTTGGAGGTCTTCTAGTCCAGCCCCCTCCTCAAGCAGAAGAACCTGTACAATTTCAGATAAGTCACCATCTAGTCTCTTCTTAAAAACCTCCAGTGATGGAGAAACCATCACTTGGGAACAATGACCAGCTGTTTGCAAGGAGTATAAATCCCTCCATTCCCCACTATCCAGCCAGAACTGAAGAAGCTTCTGGGATGAGAAGCGAAACGGCTTCAGAGAAAACAAACCCGAAATTCTCGTTTGAATTCTTTACTGACCGAGTGTGATTGGACACAGAAGGGATCTGTCTTCGGTGCATAAGCTCTCAGGGTGCATAAAAGATATAAATGATAGATCATGATCATAGCCACCATAAATACATTCATCATGAATCATAAGATGCAACACTTAGTGATAGTCGTAGGATACCAAATAGGCAATCCGCATAAATCATACTAGGAAGCAAATAAAACAATTTCAATTTTAAAGATAGACGCAACATGGTTATAAGTGGGAAGAGAAGGGTATTACTTACTTACTTTACTTTATTGTCAATGTATGTATGTACGCAGTATACACATACAACGGAATTCACATAGACCCAGAGACCAGGCCCAACACACATAACAATAGCAATAGCAATAGCAGTTAGACTTATATACCGCTTCATAGGGCTTTCAGCCCTCTCTAAGCGGTTTACAGAGTCAGCATATCGCCCCCACAGTCTGGGTCCTCATTTCACCCACCTCGGAAGGATGGAAGGCTGAGTCAACCTTGAGCCGGTGAGATTAGAACCGCTGAACTGCAGATAACAATCAGCTGAAGGGGCCTGCAATACTGCACCCTAACCCCTGCGCCACCTCGGCTCTTAACAATAACAATCCCCAAACACAACCCTCACCCACCCAAAAATTCCCCACCCCTAAACCATCCAAGCATCAACACAAGAGACCAAGTAGTGCTGTACAACAGCTCATTGATGGTGTCCCTTCAGTTCATTGTTGAGTGCAATGATAGCTCTGGGATAAAAGCTATTCAGAAGATTTGTGGTCTGAGGTTTAATTCTTCTGTATCTTCTGCCAGAAGGCAACAGTCTAAAGAAATGGTAAGCAGGATGGGAAGAGTCTCTGAGAAGGTTATGCAACTTCCTCAAACAGAGAGATGCGAAGATGTCATCCAGGGCTGTTAGCTGGACCCCGTTGATATTCTGAGCAGTTTTAATGATTCTCTGTAGAACTTTTTCATCCGCTGCAGAACTGCTCCCGTACCAGGCAAGAATGCCTTAAGTCAGGACCCTCTCAATGGTGCTGCGATACTAGAACAGACGTAGATGCTGAGACAGATTTATTTTCCTTAGCATTCTCAGGAAGTAAAGCCTCTTCTGTGGCTTCTTCGCAAGCATGTTAGCATTCATGGTCCATGAGAGGTCCTCCGAGATATAGATGCCCAGAAATTTAAAACTACCAACCCTCTCTTCTTAGGAAGGAAAAAAAGAAGAATAGTAATACAGTTTTAGTAAACAATTTGACAGTATTGAGGGAATTTTTTGTTTAGCAGAGTGATGGCATTCGGGGAAAAACTGTCCTTGTATCTAGTTGTCTTGGTGTGCAGTGCCCTATAGTGTCGTTTTGAGGGTGGGAGTTGAAACAATTGATGTCCAGGATGCGAGGGGTCTGTAGATATTTTCACAGCCCTCTTTTTGACTCCTGCAGTGTCCAGATCCTCAACGGAAGGCAGGTTGGCAGTAATTGTTTTTCCTACAGTTCTGATTCTCCTCTGAAGTCTCTGTCTGTCTTGTTGGGTTGCAGAACCAAACCAGACAGTTATGGAGGTGCAGATGACAGACTCAATCATTCCTCTGCAGAACTGAATCAGCAATTCATTGGGCTGATACAATTCTAATGGAGGGAAGGCCAGTTCTAATATATTATAGCAATAATAAATCATAATACAGTTCTAACTGAGGGAAGACCAGCGACTGAATTTTGCCTGTTTAAAGAAGATTTTTGTTCCTTCTTTGAATTCAGCAGAAGTGCTGTGACTTCATTAAACCTCAGAAAATCTCAGAAAATGGTCCAAATTTACAAGAAGGAAATGGGAGTTCCTCTTTTGCTATTTCGACAGGAGCAAAGACCCAGACGGTGAACTCACTCCAGATGCTTCTCCTGCTGCTATCGGCATGGCTGCCTTTAGCTCCTCCAAGAGAATCCCTGGTCCTCTTCCACTGCTGCTGCTGTTGATGCTCCTCCTTCTGCAACATCTGGGTGAGTGTTGACAGCTGAGATCAGGCGGGCTCCATTCTCAGATTTACAACTGGAGTAAAATCCGGTGTGAGATGAATATTAAGGCTGCTTCAAACCTACAGTGAGAAGATCAGATTTCGCTGAAAAAGCCAGTTCCAGATGTTAGATTTTGTGGGAGCAGGAGAAGATTTCTTTCATTGATTCCACCCCAAGAGGCTAAGTGAGGAACAAGTTAGGAAGACCCTCAGAGCTCCGGGATTCTGGAGATCAACTAGGTCCATCTAACTTTAATTTGATCCTTGGGGTGGGGGACTTCAAGATATTGGGACCACACCTTCCATAACTCATACAATCTGGGTTGGAAGAAGCTTAGAGCTCATCTCATGCAAACCTCTGTTCAAGGCAGGAGTCCTCACGGCATCTTAAGAAAATGTTGTGGACAGAAAGGAGGATCCATCCAAATTTTATAGATATGTATAAAATGCTAAGATACAGAGACATAATTGATGGACAGGGAAATTTAAAAACAATTGAAGAATTGGCAGAACAAAACATGAACACCAAAGTATGGCTTGGTCTGTGTGTGTGTGTGTGTGTGTGTGTGTGTGTGTGTGTGTGTGTGTGTCAGGGGGGGTTGTCATGTGACTGAAAGTGTGTGAATGATGTCAAGTTGGCCACGCCCACTCAGTTACATGCCCCCACCTAGCCAGGCCCACAGAACCGGTAGAAAATTTTTTTGAAACCAACCCCTGTTTTGACCTCATGTGGCCTTTTTCTTTTAGCTGATATACCGAAATGCAGAACGTACAAAACAATAGAGTTGGAAGAGACCTTGGAGGTCTTCTAGTCTAACCCCCTGCTCAAGCAGGAGACCCCTAGATCATTCCAGACAAGTGGCTCTCCATTCTCTTCTTAAAAACCTCCAGTGATGAATGGAATTATAAATACCATCAACACAAAAGGGAGTTTGCTCAGAAGCTGAAATACACCAAGTGAATGAGAGGAAGAGTGGGAAGCAGAGGAGAGAAGAAAGATAGGAAGAGAGGGACAGGAGAGAGGGGGAAGGGGGAAGATGAGGTCAACAAGGAGAAGTGGTAAGGGGAGAGAAGAGAAGGAGAAAGGAAGGGGAAGTAGAGTAGAAAATGATGGAGGGAAGACAGGATGTAGAAGAGTGGGAAGCAGAGGAGAGAAGAAAGATAGGAAGAGAGGGACAGGAGAGAGGGGGAAGGGGGAAGATGAGGTCAACAAGGAGAAGTGGTAAGGGGAGAGAAGAGAAGGAGAAAGGAAGGGGAAGTAGAGTAGAAAATGATGGAGGGAAGACAGGATGTAGAAGAGTGGGAAGCAGAGGAGAGAAGAAAGATAGGTAGAGAGGGATAGGAGAGAGGGTGAGGGGGAAAGATGAGGTATATAAGGAGACGTGGTAAGGGGAGAGAGGAGAAGGAGAAAGGAAGGGGAAGTAGAGTAGAAAATGATGGAGGGAAGACAGGATGTAGAAAGGGGAAGGAGAGAGGGGGAAGAAAGTGTCGGATAAGGTATAAATATGGTGTATGGAGAGCAGAAGAGCCAATAACTGTTTTGTTTTTTTTGCCTTTGGTGGTTGATGGTAAGATGAATTGATGTAATTACTTAATAATACAACATGATATTGACTATGTAATAGTATACATGTGATTATATGCTATGAAAATGGAAAGTAAAAAAAAATTCTATTGGAAAACAAAACCTCCAGTGATGGAGCATCCACAACCTCTAGAAAGAAGCCATTCTTTTGGCCCAATTTCAGCCCCATTTTTGGGCCATTTTGGGGATATTTCTTGGGCTGTTTTTCACCCATTTTTTGCCTGTTTTTATCCTGGTTTTTGGCCCATTTTTGGCCAGCAAAAGGCTGCAGGAGGCAATGGAGGGTGAAAAGAAAGTGTGGGTCGTCTGCATGTGGCCCATTTTAGCCACCAGAGTCACCGGCAGGCCGGTGCTTTGATATTTTCAGGCTGGCCCCACAGGCTGGATTTAGGCACCCTGCGGGCCTGCCCTTCAGCATAAACAATGAAAAAAAAACTGAAAAGCAAAATAATCTTGAGATGGATAAAAATGCACTCCAAAGTTAGTGGGCAAAGAACTTTGGATATAATGTAATGCTTGGACAATGGGAGAATATGTGGATGAAAGGTTTAAAATTTGCATCAAATTAAAATTAAAGCACCCTAGAAAGATACAAGCTGAATAAAAGCGAATAAAATGCAACCCCCCCCCCTTATAAATGAGTCCTCTGCATGGCAGTCAATCAAGAATGATCAGATCATACGCCAGAAGGTTTGCATTCAGGAAATTCAAATAATTCTCTTTTTTTTCCCAATATATATATTTTTTATTTTTAAACATAAAAAACAACGTTAAAAAATTACTCATCCTAATTCTGATGCTCAAAGGATACCCCCAGTGGTCTTTCGTGCCCAGAAGATTGATGACCACTTTCAACTTTACTGTTAAGTTGCTCTTCAGATTGGGAGGTTGGCGTAAAAAATCGTAGACGTGAAAGGAGCATCACCCATGGTTGACTGTCTCTAAAAGAGGGGTGACCACTTTCTAGAGGAAACCCAGTTACAAAAGTGTCTCTTTTTTGTTTCAGTTGTTACAGGACAGAAGGTAGAGGTAACCCAACTTCCGGAGCCCATATCGGTGAAAGCAGGAGAGACCATCACTCTAGGGTGTACATTGACTGGAGGAAATTTACCTGGAGGCGTGCGGTGGTACAAAGGAACGGACAGAAAACAGACCATTTACAGTAATAAAGAAGGAACTTCCAACAAGGGGGTCAGAATCATCCCAGGATCCGACACGGACTTCAGCATCAAGATCCAAAACGTCCGTCCTGAAGATGCTGGGACTTACTATTGTGTGAAGTTCAGAGCAGGGAACCCAGAAAGAGAGCTGGCTTCCGGAAAAGGCACTCTAGTCTCCGTGATCGGTAGGTGGTGCTCTGCATTTGATTTCTGGGGATGGAGGGAGGTGTTCCCAGTCAACCATAAGACATGTGCAGGGGTGGGATTCAGCCGGTTCAGACTGGTTCAGGTGAACCGGATGCTAATTTTAACATCTGGTTTGCCGAACCGGTAGTTGCAAGGACTGGCTGCCCCCCCCCAGCCCTCCCCCCCCCAGGAGTCTCCATGCGCCCCATCTCCAGGTAAGTAGCAATAGCAATAGCAGTTCGACTTATATACCGCTTCATAGGGCTTTCAGCCCTCTCTAAGCGGTTTACAGAGTCAGCCTATCACCCCCACAGTCTGGGTCCTCATTTCACCCACCTCGGAAGGATGGACGGCTGAGTCAACCTTGAGCCGGTGAGATTAGAATCGCTGAACTGCAGATAACAGTCAGCTGAAGTGGCCTGCAGTACTGCACCCTAACCACTGCGCCACCTCGGGCCCATGTGGAGGCTCTGGGAGGGCGAAAAACAGGCCTCCCAGAAGTCCAGAAACAATCTCATTTCCACCCTCCAGAAGGCTTCCAGAGTCTGGGGGAGGCCGTTTTCACCCTCTCAGACGTTCGAAGGAAGCCTCCAGAACCTGGGGAGGGCAAAAATCCCCCCCCCCTGTGGTGCAGAAGGCCGAGTAGGCCACGCCCACCCAGCAACTGGGCAGAGAACCAGTTGCTAAAATTTTTGAATCCCGCCCCTGGACACATGGGAGTAAATCCCATGTTCAAAGTTGAGTCCCTCTGACCAAACGCCATCTCTGGGTCTCCTGTATCGTCTCTGAGGAACGTCAACTGATGTCTCTCTCTCTACTTTCTCCCTCAGCCAAGCCATCCCAGCCTGAGATTATTGGCCCCACAGGAAGAATCACGGCGGGGTCTCGGGCCTCCTTCAGCTGCTCCACAGGGGGATTCTCCCCCCAAGAGATCACGGTCAGCTGGTTGAAGGATGGGGAAAAAATACCGGCTGCCCCAGCCAACATCCTGAATTCGGATGAAAAGCAGAGCATCTCGTACCGAGCGGAGAGCACGGTGAACATCCATCTGGAGCAAGGAGATGTGAAGTCTCAGCTGATCTGCCAGATCGAACACATATCGTTGGATGGACAAGGTCCTCTCCAGGAGACCTTCGCACTTAGGGATGTCCTAAGAGGTAGGTGAACCTTGGGTTGCCAAGAGTGATGAGGCCATGCGGTCCAGACCAGGTAGAAGGCCCTTCATGTAGAAGGAATTGCACCAGGAAGAATCAAGTTCTCCACCCATGGAAGCCCATTCAGACCAGTCATGATTTCTAAACCTAAGCTCCATCGCCGGGCTGCAGTTGTGGGGAAAAGGTTTTTAGAATGACCTTCTACTGTGTTTCCTCCAAAATACACCCTACCCTGAAAACAAGCCCTAGCCCTTTTTCATGCCTACCACCTAATATAAGCCCTATCCCCCCCAAAAAAATAAGCCCTAGTTAAGTCCCGGCCAACGTCTGGTTGTTCAAAGTGAGGTGAGACACATGCACAAAAATAAAGCTACAGCGGGGTATGTGGAGGTGGAGCTGCCCCTAGGACCACCACAGCCAGGCCTCCCACATCCCGACACCTGTCAGACCTGCTTTACGACTTCCTCTGTGGCCACTTGTAGCTGCTTGCAGCCAGATGACATATGGTGCATCACGCCTTTGTCAGGCTTCCAAAAAGCATCCAAACATAAATCAGAGTCCAAGGCAAAAGTATTGCTCAAAGTTCCAATTGATGAAGAGAGCCATGTTGGCACATCTGGGAAATCCCGAATCTGAAAGCTTCCTTGTTTTCCCCACCGAATTGAAAGTTCAAGATCCTGCCCTCCACACCCACAAGTCCATCCCATGGTCCAATCTTTCACTGCCACGCTGGCAGCTTCCTCCCACCCAGTTCCGGTCAGGTGCAGAGACAAAAGATGACCTTGGCTTTCTAGAAAGAATGTTGTTATGGCTACATCGCATCTAACTCCGTACAATCCGCCCTCCCATTTTCCCACCGTAGAAAATGCATAGCAGAAGAATAGAAAGTGTGGCAGGCCAAAGAGCTGAAAGAAAAGATGGCTGCAGGCTCACCGCTCACAGCAGGATGCCACATGGTATGTTGCACCAGTGCCACAGCTCACGCACACAATGGCACAACACAGCATGCAGCCTCCTGCCAAGGTGGCGCAGTGGTTAAATGCAGCACTGCAGGCTACTGCTAGATCAGCAGGTCAGCGGTTCAAATCTCACCGGCTCAGGGTTGACTCAGCCTTCCATCCTTCCGAGGTGGGTAAAATGAGGACCCAGATTGTTGGGGGCAATATGCTGACTCTCTGTAAACCGCTTAGAGAGGCCTGAAAGGCCTATGAAGCGGTATATAAGTCTACTGCTATTGCTATTGCTATTGCTATGAGCAGTTGCACCAGCTCAATGAGCCTCCCATGAGCGGTGGCACCGGTGTGGTAGGCCATGCAGCACCCAGCCGTAAGCGGCAGCACCAGCACAATAAGCCACATGGCCTCCTGCCATCAGCAGCTGAAAGCAGCTGCAGAAGAAATCTGGCAGTAGCGCGGCTGATGTTGGGGTGTAGAAGGCCTGCCTACAGTGGTCCTAAGGTAAGCAGGTAAGACCTCCCCTGAAAATAGGACCTGGTGCTTATTTTGGTTCCCGAAATAGAAATAACATGGGTCTTATTTTCAGAAAAAAACGCTGTTAGGCGTATCTCCGTTGGGAGACAGAAAGTAGTGCAGAGGAATGTACAGCTGGAGAGAAAGAATGTTGCTAGTAGAAACACACGAATAGAGTTTCAGACACTGCTAGTAAAAACAAGTAGCTTTACTACTGATAATTGCTTCACAAGCAGTGATAGTAGATATTAGTCCAAACACAATTCAAAGAACAAACAACAGCTTACAGTCGCAGTTCACCTTCCAGTGATCAAGTCATCAAGCATAGGACAAGCAGAGAGACAGAGAGTGAGCTCTCTCAACTCCTTCTTATTGTACAGTTAATTACAACTTTTAACTGCATCCACTCATTTAAAGCAACGACCATTTGTTGTTGTATGTATATGTATATGTATATGTATATGTATATGTATATGTATATGTATATGTATATGTATATGTATATGTATATGTATATGTATATGTATATGTATATGTATATGTATATGTATATGTATATGTATATGTATATGTATATGTATATGTATATGTATATGTATATGTGTGTATGTATGTGTGTGTGTGTATGTATGTGTATGTATGTGTGTATGTATGTACGTACACACACACACACACACACACACACATATATATATGTATATGTATATGTATAGGGATAGGGATAGGGATAGGGATAGGGAGAGATGGAGAGATGGAGAGATGGAGAGATGGAGAGATGGAGAGATGGAGAGATGGAGAGATGGAGAGATGGAGAGATGGAGAGATGGATAGGGATAGGGATAGGGATAGGGATAGGGATAGGGATAGGGATAGGGATAGGGATAGGGATAGGGATAGGGATAGGGATAGGGATAGGGATAGGGATAGGGATAGGGACATATATAGATATAGATAGATATAGATATAGATGATATAGATATAGATATAGATATAGATATAGATATAGATGATATAGATATAGATATAGATATAGATATAGATATAGATATAGATATAGATATAGATATAGATATAGATATAGATATAGATATAGATATAGATATAGATATAGATATAGATATAGATATAGATATAGATATAGATATAGATATAGATATAGATATAGATGATATAGATATAGATATAGATATAGATATAGATGATATAGATATAGATATAGATGATATAGATATAGATATAGATATAGATATAGATATAGATATAGATATAGATATAGATATAGATATAGATATAGATATAGATATAGATATAGATATAGATATAGATATAGATATAGATATAGATAGATAGATAGATAGATATAGACATATATATATATATATATATATATATATATAGAGAGAGAGAGAGAGAGAGAGAGAGAGAGAGAGAGAGAGAGAGAGAGAGAGAGAGAGAGAGAGAGAGAGGGAGAGAGAGAGGGAGAGAGATGATAGATAGATAGATAGATAGATAGATAGATAGATAGACAGACAGACAGACAGACAGACAGACAGACAGACAGACAGACAGACAGACAGACAGACAGACAGACAGATATAGCCTACCCAACACCAGGAGTATACTCCCAACAAACGCAATACCTCTGGCTCTTTCCCCAGGGACTTGGGTCAAGTTGAGTAGAGTTCCCAATTGGGGAGATATATTTTAATCCCAATTGTCCTGGAATTATTTCCCCGATGCCACAACGGGTGAGCAGAATCACTTTGGACTTCCACCCTATTCTGCAGGCAGGAACCAGGCGTCTGAAGCTCTTTTGACCGACCTCTTTGGCTTTCTTTGCTCAGTTCCTCCCAAGGTGCATCTTGAGACCAGCCCACCTTCTCCCGTCCCGCTGAACACCACAGTGACGGTCACTTGCAATGCAGAAAGCTTTTACCCAGATGCTGAAAAAATGGAGTTGTTTGCCAAGGATCCCCCAACCAGAAGAGGAACGGTTGGCCCGAAGATCTCAAATCCGGACGGGACTTTTTCCCTCAAAAGCAGCCTAGAGATGACGGCCAGCGAAGACAGGAACTCCTCCGTGTTCCTTTGCCAGGCCACGTACGATTCCCAGCCTCTGGTCAACACAACCATCACACTCTTCATTACGCAACAAGATGAAATGGAAGGAGGTGAATATATTTTGTTTTCTTCTGGGAATTTACACCTTGCAGTTTTTCCCTTTGTTTTTCAGATCACTTTTTTAAAAAAATTAGATTGTATTACTCCTTAATATGTCACGATTTAAATTGTCTTTATACAATTTAAGCTTAATATACTTAAGGTTTTATGATAGCAGAACTTCAGAAGGAAGGGCTTGTCATATACGGAGCCCCTTCTCGGGAATATCTGTGTTTTCTGTTGCATTTCCTCTTCACAACAAAGTTCTGTCAACATGCTGGACTGCAAAACCAACTGTTTCAATTGAAAAGTGTGTTGTCTGGGTTCAATCACTCATGCACACACAAACGTGTGTGTGTGTTCCAGCATAACACCAGAACACCTGGGCCGCTGAAATGAAAATCACTGAATTATATCTACCGTGTCAAGTCACAGTACCTTTGACAGTGATCGTGTGCATTTTAGATTCAAGTTCTGTTAAGATGCAGCCTGTTGTGCCTTAAAATGGCTTCTACTGTACAGCACAATAGAGTTGCCACGGTAACAGCTTCGCAGTACTCCACAAGGGTGCTCCCTATAATACAGGATTGGGATAAATACATACCTTGGCTACACCGGGTTTTCCACTAGTAAAAAATAATAATCAAAGTGTTTACAACAATATTCATTACATTAGTATCAGTTATATTAATGTTAATAACCGCAATAATCTTACTATCTACTTAGCCAAGTTAACCTATCTGTCTTGTATCACTGATCCTTTCACCTATTTCCCTTTTTCTAGCTCCTGATTTTATCAGCTAGCCATTGATAAAATAAGTCCCAAATCAAAAAATAGCCAGTTTCTCTGCACATTCTAATATTTTTCTAATCACTTCTTCATCTGCTGGGATCTCTTCCCTTTTCCAATGTTGTGCGAACTGTTTTGGAATGAGGTTGGAGTTATAAAAAAATAGGTGAAAAGGAGAGAGAGAGAGCGAGAAGGACATGTGGATTTTTTGGAAGCAAATTATGGATTTAGGAAGAAGCAATAGTCCTTCTAAGTAGTGAAGACTGCTGAATGAGTCAGTTTCCATAAGGGAAGGGCTAATAAATATCAATCTTTTCTTTAAAGAAATAAAATCAGCTAGCATTTCTTTTCCTTGTGGGATGTAAGGAAAAATAGGTTTTGGGATTAATAGGTTAACAGAGTTGGAAGAGGCTTTATAGGTCATCTAGTCCAACCCTCACCCAAGCAGGAGACCCTACACCATTTCTGACAGATGGCAGTCCAGTCTCTTCTTGAAAGCCTCCGGTGATGAAGCTCCCACAACTTTTGAAGGCAACTTCTGTTCCATTGGTTGATTGTTCTCACTGTCAGGAAATTTCTCTTTATTTCTAGGTTGAATCTCTCCTGGGCAGTTTCCATCCATTATTCCTTATCTGCCCTTCAGGTGCTTTGGAGAATAGATTGACCCCCTTCCTCCTCTCTGTGGCAGCCCCTCAAATATTGGAAGATGCTCTCCTTTCTCCCCTGGTCCTTCTCTTCCCTAGACTAGCCAGGCCCAGTTCCTGCAACCATTCTTCATATGTTTGAGCCTCCAGTCTCCTCATCCTCCTGGTTGCTCTTCTCTGCCCTCTTTCTAGAGTCTCCACCTCTTTTTTATAGTGGGGTGACCAAAACTGGATGCAGGACTCTAGGTGTGTCCTTACTAAGGCTTTACAGAGTGGTGTTAGTACCTCCCTTGATCTTGATTGTATCCCTCTGTTAAATGCAACTGAGGATTGTGTTGGCTTTTTTGGCTGCTGCATCACATGGCTGGCTCCTATTTAGCTGGTTGTCCACTAAGACTCCAAGATCCCTCCCACATTTACTGCTATTAAGCCTGATTTCACCCAGTCGATATGTGTCTTTTGAGGATTTTTTTACCTAAATGTAAGACTTTACTTTTCTCTACATTGAGTTTGATTTTGTTAGATAGGGCCCAGAGTTCACGATTGTTAAGATCTTTCTGGATCTTGAGCCAAGGACAAGGTTTGTAAGATGCCTTGGAATGAAGAGGTGGTTGCTGTTGTTTAAAGAGAAGAAAATCAGTATGTTGCACATCTGTGTAAAAAGATGGGTTTGTTTTTTTTACATTTACATCTAAGATGTGGTGACATAGTGGTTAGAATGCAGTATTTTATGCTAATTCTGTTCACTGCCAGGAGTTCGATTTTGACCGTCTCAAGGTTGATTCATGTTTCCATCCTTCCGAGGTCGCTAAAATGAGGACCCAGATCATTGGGGATAATATGCTGACTCTTTAAACTGCTTAGAGAAGGCTGTGAAGTGGTATATAAGTCTGTGCTAGTGCTATAATAGAGTTGGAAGGGACTTTGGAGGTCTGCTAATCCAACCCCCTGCTCAAGGAGGGAACCCTACACTATTTGAAACAAGTGGCTGTCCAGTCTCTTCTTAAAAACCTCCAGTGATAGAGCACCCACAACTTCTGGAGGCAAGGAGTTCCACTGGTTAATTGTTAACACTGTTAGGAAATTTCATCTTAGTTCTAGGTTGCTTCTGTCCTTGGTTAGTTTCCACCCATTGTTTCTTGTCCTGACCTCTGGTGCTTTGGAGAATAGTTTGATTCCCTCTTCTTCACGAGAGCCCCTCAAATATTGGAAGACTGCTATCATGTCTCCCCTGGTCCTTCTTTCTATTAAACTAGACACACCCAGTTCCTGCAACTGTTCTTTATATGTTTTACCCTCCAGTCTTCTAATCCTCTTGGTTGCTCTTTTCTGCACTCTTTCCAAAGTCTCAACATCTTTTTTTTTATAATGTGGCAACCAAAACTGGATGCAGGATTTCAGATGTAGCTTTACTAAGGACCATCTGAGCCAGGTGGCGCAGTGGTTAGAGTGCAGTACTGCAGGCTACTTCTGCTGAGTGCCACCTGCCTGCAATTTGGCAGTTCAAATCTCGCCAGGCTCCAGGTCGACTCAGCCTTCCGTCCTTCCGAGGTGGGTAAAATGGGGACCCAGATTGTTGGGGGCAAGAGGCTGACTCTGTAAACTGCTTAGAGAGGGCTGCAAAGCATTGTGAAGCAGTTTATAAATCTAAGTGCTGTTGCTATCTGTAGATGGAATGACGATAGCTGATCTCATGCACTGGAGTTGATAAAACATGTAAGGGAGTGAACACCGTCTGCCATTTTCATGGTTTTTTTTAATTGTACTGTGATGAAATGTATGATGGAGCAGGCTTTATTTTATTATTTTATTTTGTTTCTAAAATTTCTTGGCCGCCCGTCTTCCCCAAGCTGAGATTATGATTAAATCAAAACAATCCAATGTTTTCTTTCCTCCACAGCTTCAGCTTCACAAAACTACCTCCTTGTTCTTTTCTTGGCGCTTTTCCTGAGCAAAATAGCAGGGATATTTTTCATGTCTTTCTTTTTCCTAATAAAGAAGATCAGAGGCAACAGTCCGAACTGAAGAAGCCTCTTGGATGAGAAGCAAAACGTCTTCAAAGAAAAACAAGAAAGCCCAGTTGCCTTTTGAAAAAAAGCACCTTTGGGAGAACTGAGAAGCTACATAGATGTTGGATGCAACAATGAAAAATATTGTTCCAGAAACCCCCAAAATGTTCAGCAATCTGGAAAATCAACTTAGGAATTTCTGTTCCCAAGAGATTTTCAGGATGAGAAACAATATAGTTAATGAATCAAAAATGTTATATTAAAATGCTTCACTCTCTCTCTCAAACATATAGCATTATCAACTTATAAAATCAACATGGAGATTTTTAAAAAATCAACCCCGTGTTGTTTTGCCATGTCTGTAACTAAAATGAATCTATCCAAAAATGGATTGCCCCAAAGGTGCTTTTCCTTTTTTTTTTCCCTTGAAGACAGTTCAGCAGTGACATCAAAATGAACTTTGGACTTAGTGGAAAGAAGGGAATATGGAAAAGGGAATTCGATGAATTGGAGCTCTACCCCAGATTCCAGGATACAGAAGAAGAAAAAATACTAATGATGATAGACGTAAGAAGAGAATTTTTTTTAGAAGCAAGATTGACAACCAAAGACAAGCTAATTTTAGTAGCAACTGGTGGGCAACGAGTTGATCTGAGAGACCCTTCAAGCAACAAAGTGTGGAGATAAGTCTATAAAAACCTTATAAAGGAGATAAAAAGAAGACTGACACCACAATTGGCAAGAGAGAGATAAGACTTTTTGTTACTGGAAAGATACAGGTTGACAATGAAAGTTGATAATAAAAAATCAGTTGATTTTGGTGATTAATAAGTAAGAATTTTGTAACTCTTGGATTGTTTTAGATTGTTATCAAATGTTTATTCACTAACAATTTTTTTTAAAATAGCAATAGCAGTTAGACTTATATACCGCTTGCAGTACTGCACTCTACCCACTGTGCCACCTCGGCTCTTAGTTAATTAATTAACTACAATAACAATAAGAAAACGATAATGGATACAGCCTAATGATATATACGTGTATAGTAATCTAGCAAAAGACATTTGGATATAAATTGTAAATTGTCACTTGGGAAAAAGACCTATAAAAATTTATTAACAAATTTTTATTTAGATATTGTTATAAAGGCATAAGGTTTTTTCTTTGGGGGGAGTCTGACGAGAGGAGATGGGACATAAATAGTAAATGATTTTTAGCCAATTATAATAATAATGAATGTCATTATGTTATTGTGTTTGTAAAGATGAATGATTTGAGGTAAAAGCATGTTCAAATAATTGTAGACAAATGAGAATTGTGGTACATTGATAGTAAGATATACAAAGATTTTTGACTTAAAGTGTATAATCTAATATGAACTATAAGTAATGACTGTGGAAGAAATGCATGAAAGTTATCTGTAACCAATTGACATGCTTTCTACAAGATGTAAAGAAGGATCATTCTTTTTCTGTGTTTTTGTTCAATTAAAATAAAAAAAAATGGAGGTGAAAAATATGCTATATTATCCATGCAGCGAGGAAAAATGGAAAAAATAGAAGGAATAGAACTTGGAAATGGAAGGATTGGATTGGATTGGATTTATTAAATTTATATGTATTATACTCCCTTTCAAATAGCCAACAAAATATTTCTGGTTTTAATTCCATATCTTGCTTTACGATTGCTTCTAACCACGAACTTCTGAATAGCTACTTGGACCGACCTAAGTACTAATTCGTCATTTCATATCCGGTCACATGGGCGGCAAGCCACTCCCATCCGGTCACATGGGCAGCAAGCCACTCCCATCCGGTCAAATGGATGGAAAGCCACTCCCACAAAGGAGGCCACACCCACAGAGTAGGTTCCAACAATTTTTGAAACCCACCATTGATGTGGACCTTCTGAATTTTTCTTCTGAACTTTTATTGATTTACATCCTGTAAGGTGGGGTTTTTTCCCCAGATTTGTTTTACACGATATCAAATACAAATACAATAGCAAGAGTTGGAAGGTGTGAGGGTTGGAAATTCAGCCCTGTGTTTAAAGGAGGTTGAACGGTGGTTTTCCTTGAAGTATACTTTTTCATTAATAAAAAATAAACCCGAAGGTATATTCTAAGCAACACATTTTTTATTATAAAATAAATAACAAACAAACTTACTGGCTAATAGCTACATTTTGGCAAAGTTCCTAGCCTACCTCCTCAGTGGCAGGCAAACAGAGAAAAGTGAAAGAGAAAGGAGAAAGGGAAATGGACATGCTCAGTAGAGCTTACAGACAAGAGTCAGTCTACCGTATATCTCAGAATATAAGCACAGCTGGCAAAACAAAAAAAACCATCGCGACAGAAGGGATCTTGGAGGTCTTCTAGTCCAACCCCCTGCCTAGGCAGGAAACCCTATACCGTTTCAGACAAATGGCTATCCAACATCTTCTCAAAGACTTCCAGTGTTGGGGCATTCACAACTTCTGGAGGCAACTTCTGTTCCACTGATTAATTGTTCTCACTGTCAGGAAATTAATCCTTAGCTCTAAGTTGCTTCTCTCCTTGATTAGTTTCCACCCATTGCTTCTTAGTCCTGCCTTCAGGTGCCTTGGAGAATAGCTTGACTCCCTCTTCTTTGTGGCAACCCCTGAGATATTGGAAGACTGCTATCATGTCTCCCCTGGTCCTTCTTTTCATTAAACTAGACATCCCCAGTTCCTGCAAACGTTCTTCATATGTTTTAGCCTCCAGTCCCCTCATCCTCTTTGCTGCTCTTCTCTGCACTCTTTCCAGAGCTGTGCTCTATTAAACAAAATAATAAAAACACCGACTGGGGAAATGGTATAGGGCCTCCTGCTTGAGCAAGGGGTTGGACTAGAAGACCTCCAAGGTCCCTTCCAACTCTGTTATTCTGTTTTGTCAATCCGCTGTCTTTTCTCCACAGACTCACAGCAACAATCCGTCCTTGTTCTCTGCATCGGGCTTTTCCTGACCAAAGTAGCCATCCTCCTTTCCATCTTTTGCCTTTTCCTAGTAAAAGTGTGTGGACGCAGGAGGACAAAACCTCGCTCTGGAACATTCCAGGAAGTGAGACCGTCTGGAATTTCAAGTTAGGGACTCCGGTTCCCCACGGATTTTCAGGATGAGAAAGGATCCCATTAGGGAATCAATAATAATATGATTAAAAGGCTTGTATCATGAGCGGTTCACTCTGCCAAATATATGAAGTTATAAACCTGTGCAATCAATACAGAGATTAAAAACAAAAATAACCTTACTTTGTTCTGCCACGCCTGGAACTTGATCGAATCTGCCTTTAAAATGTAAATGCTAATGCTTTATATATATATATATATATATATATATATATATATATATATATATATATATATATATATATATATATATATATATATATATATATATATATATATATATATATATATATATATATATATATATATATATATATATATTTAAAAGAGAGGGAAAGAAAACTTGTTAGAGTTTCCAGCAATCCATCCAGCACAGATGTAAATAATTCATCAGGATTCATTTGTAGAAGAACCTTGTTTATATGCAACAACATAAAACATGATGTATGTATACCATACCCATGCAGCTCTTGAAACGTAGTAGTAGAACCAGAACTAAATTCACAAGCACAGAAGTTGTAAGCACAGAACTTACCATATTTTTCAGAGTATAAGATGCACCTTTTACCCTCAAAAAGGGGCTGAAAATCTGGGTGCGTCTTATACACTGAATGCAACATTTTTGGCCTCCTGAAACCCCACCCCCGCAATCAAAATGGCCATGCAGAGCCTCTAGGAAGCTTCCAGAATGCTCCTGGGGGCTGGTGAAGGCAGAAATGAGTGAAAAATGTGTCACTTTTTTGCTCAATTTTGCCCCCCCCCCAGCCCCCAGGTGTATTCTACAAGCCTCCTATAGACTATGCATGCAATTCTTTTGCAATTCCCACAATCCGGGTCCTCATTTCACCCACCCCGGAAGGATGGAAGGCTGAGTCAACCTTGAGCCGGTGAGATTTGAACAGCCGAACTGCAGATAACAGTCAGCTGAAGTAGCCTGCAGTACTGCACCCTAACCACTGCGCCACCTCGGTTCAAACCTTGCTGCGTCTTATACTCCGGTGCGTCTTATACTCCAGTGCGTCTTATACTCCAAAAATATGGTATATTTATTCAGACACGTTAAGCTAAGCCACACCCAGGCTCCAAGCTGCCTCAAATGGCTCACAACCAGGGGTGGCCTCCCGGAGGTTCACATGAGTTTGGGCGATCCTCTAGCTAGGATTCTGCCCGATTTAGTGAACCCTCAAATGCCACCCGGGGCTGGCTCCGCCCACACCACCCGGCCCTTGCCAGGAGTCTCCACACAAGCCTGTTCATCATCCAAGTTAAGTCCAGGGCCAGCTCAGAGGCTCTGGGAGGGCAAAAAATGGGACTGCCGGAGGTTCCGGAAGTCCAGAAATGTGCCGTTTCCAGCTTCTGGAGCCCAGGGAAGCAGTTCTCGCCCTCCCGGAGGCTCGAGGAAAGCCTCCGGCGCCTAGGGGGGCAAAGCCACCACCCACATACTGTGGTGCAGGAGGCCGACTAGGCCACGCCCACCCAGCAACTGGGCAGGGAACCCCTTGCTGGAACCTTTGAAGCCTACCCTTGCTCACGACAGATCCTGCTTCTTAGTCACCAAAGAGTTCCCGTTGCCTGAACTGTTGTTAGGGCTGTCCCAGCTCATAATTTCTTACACGTTGACACTCCTCCCTTTATGACTGGAATAGACATAAACCCGAACAACTTAATATTCTTGCCACGGTGCACTCCACCCAATGGCTTTTGTCATTGTATCTGCCAGGCTGTCTTCTGAAGGACAGTGAAGCAAGCTAATTAGTTTACATTTGATGGCTTCCCTTACATTACAATCTTTAATATCCAAATGCTTCCTTCTATTCTTTACTCTGTCACCTGTAGCCATTTTAATGCAAGCAGCATTAGAATAGAAGAATGGAATGGAATGGAATAGAATAGAATAGGAATAGAATAGAATAGGAATAGAATAGAATATACACTATAGGCTATAGACTGTAGAATAGAACAGAATAGAATATAGAATATAGAAGAGAATATAGAATGGAATGGAATGGAATAGAATAGGAATAGGAATAGAATAGAATAGAATATACACTATAGGCTATAGACTGTAGAATAGAACAGAATATAGAATATAGAAGAGAATATAGAATAGAATAGAATATAGAATATAGAATATAGAATATAGAATATAGAATATAGAATATAGAATATAGAATATAGAATATAGAATATAGAATATAGAATATAGAATATAGAATATAGAATATAGAATATAGAATACAGAATACAGAATACAGAATATAGAATATAGAATACAGAAGAGAAGAGAATATAAAAAAGAAGAGAAGAGAATATAGAATAGAATAGAATAGAATAGAATAGAATAGAATAGAATAGAATAGAATAGAGAATACAGAATACAGAATACAGAATACAGAATACAGAATACAGAATACAGAATACAGAATACAGAATACAGAATACAGGAGAGAGGAGAGAGGAGAGAGGAGAGAGGAGAGAGGAGAGAGGAGAGAGGAGAGAGGAGAGAGAAGAGAATATAAAAATAGAAGAGAAGAGAATATAGAATAGAATGGAATGGAATGGAATGGAATGGAATTTCTTAAAAGGCAACCACAATCTTCCAGTCCTCAAGGCAACAACAATTAAAGAGAGCCAGTTTAGTCTGGGAGGAGGAAGATGACTGTGGGTTTCCTAGTTCTCCTGGTGGTTCTCTTGCAGATGTTTCGTTGCCCAACAAGATAACATCATCAGTGCTAGAAAGGAACGCTGGCGGGGAGAGGGAGGAAGAAGATTGTGTGGTCCTTGGTGCTCTCTGAGCTTGGTTGTTTTCTAGCAGATATTTCATTACCCAACTAGGGAACATCATCAGTGCTAGATGGGTTTTGAGGTGCGTGGAGGAGGATTAGGAGGAGACTGTGGGGTCCCTGGCTCTCTTGGAGCTTGGTGGTTTTCTTGCAGATTTTTCATTACCCAACTAGGTAACATCATCAGTGAAAAAGAACAGAAATCACTGCTGAGGTCTCCATCTAGGTTTATTCCAGCCTCTTCTTGCATCACCGCCATCTCTTATCTTCAACTTTGGGACATTATTAATCTCAAATTCTGGAATGCCTCCTTCGACGCTCTTCCCACGGAGCCACTGGGCCAAAGAAGGCAATTGGTCCAGACTTAGAAGCAGGAAATGTGAGTTCCTCTTTTGCTCCGCCTTTAAAAGGAAGCATTTGGGGAGGGATGAGAAGAAGCCCCAGATGTTTCTCCTGCCGCTGCCGGCATGGCTGTCTTGAGGTCCTCCTCCACAATCCTGGGTCCATTTCAACTGTGGTTCCTCCTGCTGGTGCAACAGGTGGCGGGGAGTTCACTTCAGCAAATAGGTGAGTATTTTGGCTCCGGTTTCCAACTGGAAGACGGGGAGATTAGTCGATTCCTCAGCAGGTTCCAGATTATGGATCCTTTGAGGTGAAAGTTTCTCCTATGGATTCCTTCCTGAGTGTCCAGGTGGCCAGGCAGAAGGCTAAGGTTTGGGGAAAGGGACCAAGAGTGGCCCCTAATTTAGTGGGGGGAGGGGGCTTAGGAAGCTTTGAGGAAAAGAACACTGCTTGCATTTTTTTTATAAAGCTTTTTTATTTTTTTATTCTCTTACATACCATTGTAAGCATACAATCACATAATTGTGATTCTTCTTTACATTTGTCATTCTTATGCATTTGTTATTCCATTTAATAGTTTATAATATACAGTTTGGGTTGCTTTATTTACCATCCCTTCCACCCGTTGTAACACCACCTCCTTTTCTCTTTCTTTTCCCCATCCCTCCCTTCTTTCCTTCCTTCCTTCCTCCTCTCCTTCCCCTTCCTTCTTCCCTTACCTCTCCCTTACTCCTATTCTTCCTGTTCCCCTTTCTATCCTCTCTCCTTCTCCCTTCCATCTTCCTCTCCTCTATCTTCCCTCTTCCTCCGCTCCTTCTCTCTCCCTTTCTTTTTCTATTGTTATAGGTCCTTTCTTTTCTCCCTCCCTCCCTTCTCTACTTTCTCCCTTCCTCCTCTCCTTCCCCTTCCTTCTTCCCTTACCTCACCCCTACTCCTTCTCTTCCTCTTCCCCTTCCTACCCTCTTTCCTTCTCTTTCTCTCCCTTCCACCCTCCTCTCCTTCCCCTTCCTTCCTTCCCTCCTCCTCCTCTCGTGCTTGTGATGATGGTTTGCTTACGTGTTTATTCGTTTTATTAAATGTATATGCTTCCCATCTCACTGCAAAGAAACAATGTCTTATCATTCTAGGCTGCCTTAAACACATTCACATAAAGTGTTAGTACCGCTTTGTTAAGCCTTGGTAAATATTTGGAGTATTGCAACTAGTTTTGGTCTCCACGACATTAAAAAGATGTGGAGACTCTGGAAAGAGTGCAGAGAAGAGCAACAAAGAAGATTAGGGGACCAGAGGCTAAAACATATGAAGAACAGTTGCAGGAACTGGGTATGTCTAGTTTAATGAAAAGAAGGACCAGGGGAGACATGATAGGAGTCTTCCAATATCTCAGGGGCTGCCCCAAAGAAGAGGGAGTCAAACTATTCTCCAAGGCATCTGAAGGTAGAACAAGAAGCAATGGGTGGAAACTAATCAAGGAGAGAAGCAACTTAGAACTGAGGAGAAATTTCCTGACAATGAGGACAATTAACCAGTAGAACAGCTGGCCTCTAGAAGCTGTGGATGCTCCATCACTGGAGGATTTTAAGAAGAGATTGGACAACCATTTGTCTGAAATGGTACAGGGTCTTCTGGTTGAGCAGGGGGCTGGACTAGAAGACCTCCAAGGTCTCTTACAGAAGTGATGGGATTCCAGGGCAGGGAAGAGAGACAAACAAGGGTTTGACATGTAAATAACCAATTTTATGCCCAGTTTTTCTGCCAGCTCAGAAGGAATGGAATATACTTCGAATGAATTGTGGGAAGAGTCCTCAGCAGGACTCAATCCTCACTTTGAGGTTCTTCTTCCAAGCTAGATGCTTTCCTCTGATGGATAAGCCATCTAGTGGGTAGGGAGTGGTTAACTCTGTTGCTTCACCCCATCTCAATCACAATTTGAAATCAGCTAGATTGGGCAATAAAAGGCAAAGGTTCCCCTCCCACATATGTACTAGTCATTCCTGACTCTAGGGGGCAGTGCTCATCTCCGAAGAACCACTCCATGGTCATGTGGCTGGCATGACTCAACACCGAAGGCGCGTGGAATGCTATGAAGAACGGTTGCAGGAACTGGGGATGTCTAATTTAATGAAAAGAAGGACTAGGGGTGACATGATAGCAGTCTTCCAATATCTCAGGGGCTGCCACAAAGAAGAGGGAGTCAAGCTATTCTCCAAGGCACCTGAGGGCAGAACAAGAAGCAATGGGTGGAAACTAATCAAGGAGAGAAGCAATTTAGAACTGAGGAGAAATTTCCTAACAGTTAGAACAATCAATCAGTGGAACAACTTGCCTCCAGAAGTTATGAATGCTCCAATACTGGAAGTTTTAAAGGAGATGTTGGATCACCATTTGTCTGAAGTAGTGTAGGGTTTCCTGCCTAAGCCGGGGGTTGGACTAGAAGACCTCCAAGGTCCCTTCCAACTCTGTTATTCTATTCTATTCTGTTCTGTTTCTATTTCTGTTCTGTTCTATTGTATTCAAATAGTTCATCATACATCCATGATACCAATTTGACAAATTAACCATTTTTTTCATCATAGTTCTGTTTCCATTTCCAACCCATTTTTCTCTCTTTCCTTTTTTTCATCTTAAACCTATTTTCTTCTTAGTATCTAAACAATATCACCAATTTCCCTTTAAGCTTAAACCAAATTATCCCTAACAAAGTCCTTTTGACAACTCCAAAAAGGCTCCACACCCATTTACACCACTCGGATAACCCTGAGGACAGAGATGAACCTCTAAGTGGCCTCAATGTCCCTCTTAAAAGGATGTAAATGATCTGCTGTCTGTAAGGAGTATAAATCCTTCCATTCCTCACCATCCAGTCAGAGCTGAAGAAGCTTCTTGGCTGAGAAGTGAAACATCTTTAAAGGAGGCACAGATAAACCTCCAAGTGGCCTCAACGACCCTCTAAAAGGATGCAAATGACCAGCTATCTGCAAGGAGTATAAATCCTTCCATTCCTCACCATCCAGTCAGAACTGAAGAAGCTTCTTGGACGAGAAGCAAAACATTTTCAGAGAAAAAACAGGAAGTCCAGTTGCCTCTTGAAAAAAACACATGTGGGACATCCCTGACCTTGAATGACTTCTTCATAGACTCTGGGGTACAACTACTACTTAATCTTCCAGAAGACACCGTTCCCCCCCCCCCCACAGCAGCAAGCCTACTTGTGCAGGGAGAATGCATTCCCATTCAGAATCAAAGCTAACCCCAGTTCGAATGTTAATTGATTAGGGTTTACATCTGCTCGACTGCCTTGGGGTTCAGATCAAGCCCGCTTCTCCCCATCCAGGCCTTGATGGATTCCAGCCATTGATTCATCTGTTTTCCCACTTTTCAAGTTCCCCGTTCCATCCCCCCCACGAGTTACTCGCCTTATCTGAAAACCACAACATCCATCGCTGTACGATCTACCCCTACGTACGAATCCGTTATCTAGAAAACCAGGATGTTTTTCACGATGTGTGCAGATTAAAAGGAGGAACCACGCCTTAACGTGACTTAATTTCAAGGCTCTGGAGGCTAAATTGTATGACTAATGGTTGAAGGACCTACGCACGTCTAGCTTCATGAAGAGAAGGTGTTGAACTGGTTCTCAGGGTTCCAAATAGCACCCCAAATTAAATTCAGAGTCCGATTCCTCAAAAGATTCCTCAAAGTTCCAATTTATTAAGACAGCCATGTTGGCACATCGGGGAAACCCCAAATCTGAAGGCTTCCTGGTTTCCCCCACCCAGTTGAAAGTTCAAGATCTTGCCCCCCATACCCACAAGTCCATCCCATGGTCCAATCTCCCACTGCCACGCTGGCAGCTTCCACCCATCCAGTTTCGGTCAGGTGCAGAGACAAAGGATGACCTTGGCTTTCTAGAAAGAATGTTGCTATAGCTACATATCATCTCACTCTGTACAATCCCCCCTCTCATTTTATCACCATAGAAAATGCCTAGCAGAAGAATAGAAAGTGTGGCAGGCCAAAGATGCAAAAGGAAAGATGGCTGCAGGCCTGGCACTGGTTCTCCACTAAGACTCCAAGATCCCTCTCACAGTCATTGCTATTAAGCCTGGTTTCACCCAGTTTAATAAGTGTACTTTTAGGTTTGTCCTGCCTGAGTATTAAGACTTGACTTTTGTCTACAATGAATTTCATTTTGATAGATAGGGCCCAGGTTCAAGTCAGCCAAGGTCCATATGGATCTTGAGCCTATCATCCAGGGAGAGGTGGGTTCCTACCAGTTCACACCTATTTGGTAGAACCGGTTAGGGTTAGGGTTAGGGTTAGGGTTAACCATCAAATCTACCAAACCGGTTAGAAGAGGTTCCACCAGTGGACCCGGAAAGCAGGCCACACCTACAGAAGAGGTTCCAAAAAGTTTTGAAACCCACCACTGGTCCTTGGATATGATTATTCTACACTATCATGCTCTTATTTATAAAACTCAGTGCCTCTGTGGAAGGTAAGGATGACTACTGCAGCTTCGCAGTCAGCTGAAGTGGCTGCAGTACTGCACTCTAACCACTGCGCCACTTCGATGATGGATTTAGTGTGTTGCCTGTTCCGATCAGCTTAGCATCATCTACGAGTTTGATCAGTTCCCCCTTCTACTCCCTCATCTAAGTTGCTTCTGAAGATATTGTAGAGTCCTGGGTTAGAACTCATTAAAAGGCCTCCAAAGTCCCTTCCGGCCCTCTCTTTCTATGATCTCTTCCTCCCCCCCCCCTCTCCGCCACCCATCCCACCCGGTTTTTCTGCCTACGTGGTCTTGACGCTGTTCAGATTTATCTTCCTTGATCTAAGAAAACAATCTTCAGCCTTGGAAAGAGACCCAGCGGTTTTGCTGTTGCTTGAGATGCCACATCGTACCACAAGTGAGAAATCATCGGAAGGGGGGCGACTTGCGCAACTGTCTCCTGGAAGATAAAGGCGGCTTCTCTCTCCGTTCTGAACAGAGCCGAGGTGGCGCAGTGGTTAGGGTGCAGTACTGCAGGTCACTTCAGCTGACTGCTATCTGCAGTTCGGCGGTTCAAATCTCACCGGCTCAGGGTTGACTCAGCCTTCCATCCTTCAGAGGTGGGTGAAATGAGGACCCAGACTGTGGGGGCGATATGCTGACTCTGTAAACCGTTTAGAGGGGGCTGAAAGCCCTATGAAGCGGTATATAAGTCGAACTGCTAACTGCTAACTTGTACGCAGCCCATCAGTTCCCGCAAGTCTCTTCTGTCCCCTTTTAATTTTCCATTTCAAACCAAGACATGGACCCTGAGACACGAGGCAGCCGAAACTGGGAGACCCACACTGGGAGATTTTTGAAAATCTCCAATGTTGGACCAACCACAATTTCTACAGAATGCAGAATAACAGAGCTGGAAGGGACCTTGGAGGTCTTCTAGTCCAGCCCCCTGCTCAAGCAGGAGACCCTTACAGAATGACAGAATAACAAGAGTTGGAAGGGACCTTGGAGGTCTTCTAGTCCAACCCCTTGCCTAGGCAGGAAACCCTATACCACTCCAGACAAATGGCTATCCAGCATCTTCTTAAAGGCTTCCAGTGTTGGGGCATTCACAACCTCTGGCGGCAACTTCTGTTCCACTGATTAATTGTTCTGTCAGGAAATTTCACACTCAGTTCTAAGTTGCTCCTCTCCTTGATTAGTTTCCACCCATTGCTTCTTGTTCTGCCCTCAGGTGCCTTGGAGAACAGTTTGACTCCCTCTTCTTCGGGGCAACCCCTGAGATATTGGAAGACTGCTATTATGTCTCCCCTAGTCCTTCTTTTCATTAAACTAGACATACCCAGTTCCTGCAACCGTTCTTCATCTGTTTTAGCCTCTGGTCCCCTCATCCTCTTTGTTGCTCTTCTCTGCACTCTTTCCAGAGTCTCCACATCTTTTCTACATCATGGTGACCATAACTGGACGCAGAATTCCAAGTGTGGCCTTCCCAAGGCCTTATAAAGTGGTATCGGCACCTCCCGTGATCTTGAGTCTAACCTTCTATTAGGACAGCCTAGAACTGTGGCCATTCATAAAAATAAATAGATGATGATGATGATGATGATGATAATAATAATAATAATAATTAGAAGCCGTTTTCTTTTTCAGTTGGTGGGCGCCCCAATTCGAATCCAGAAGCTGTGACAATCACAGCAGGCAAGACCCTCATTCTCGCCTGTATCCTGACCCAGGGCTACGTGCCATCAAGCGTCGAATGGTACAAAGACTTGGGCAATGACCAGAAGATAATTTACAGGGAAAGTGACAAGGTTTCTCGTTGGGAGAGGTTCGTCCCGGGATCGCCAACTGACTTCAGTGTCAGGCTGAAGAACATCGGCCCCAAAGACAGCGGGACTTACTGCTGCTCGATGGTCAAGGAAATTCCCCAAGGCAGAAAAGATATCAGAGCAAAAACAGTGGTCTCTGTGATTGGTAGGTGATTGCTATTGAGGTGTGATCGACTCTAGACAACTCGTGGAGTGAATCTGATGGGAAACTGCCAGTCAGGCTGGAAGGAGAAGCCAAGCAGGGATGTAGCTTGGAGTCCTTGCGCAGTCACAAGAGGCAAAAGGCAGGTTTGTTCCTTAGGCCATCCGTCTTGTAAATTCACAGGTTTCTTTTTTTCCCCCTGCCATGGATAGGTATACATTCAAACTAGATTGTGGTCTTTCTCTGTGTCGTATCTGTGTGTATGGTGGTGGTGGAGGGTGTATATGCATAATGGTTATCTTTTGAGAGCTGAATGCAATGAATTTCATTTTAATGTATGCTTGTGAGTGTACATTTAAAGTGACAATAAAGATTCTACTCTATTCTCTTCCACTCCATTCTTCTGTTCTGTTCTTGTCTTCTCTTCCATTTCACTCCACTCCATTCTTCTGTTCTGTTCTGTTCTTCTCGTCCATTCCACTCCACTCCATTCTTCTGTTGTGTTCTGTTCTTCTCTTCCATTCCACTCCATTCCACCCCATTCTTTTGTTCTGTTCTATTCTTCTCTTCTCTTCCATTCCACTCCATTCCACTCCATTCTTCTGTTCTGTTCTGTTCTTCTCTTCCATTCTACTCCACTCCATTCTTCTGTTCTGTTCTGTTCTGTTCTTCTCTTCTATTCCACTCCACTCCATTCTTCTGTTCTGTTCTTCTCTTCCATTCCACTCCATTCCACTCCATTCTTCTGTTCTGTTCTGTTCTTCTCTTCCATTCCACTCCATTCCACACCATTCTTTTGTTCTGTTCTGTTCTGTTCTTCTCTTCTCTTCCATTCCACTCCACTCCATTCCACTCCATTCTTCTGTTCTGTTCTGTTCTTCTCTTCCATTCTACTCCACTCCATTCTTCTGTTCTGTTCTGTTCTTCTCTTCCATTCCACTCCACTCCATTCTTCTGTTGTGTTCTGTTCTTCTCTTCCATTCCACTCCATTCCACCCCATTCTTTTGTTCTGTTCTATTCTTCTCTTCCATTCCACTCCACTCCATTCCACTCCATTCTTCTGTTCTGTTCTGTTCTTCTCTTCCATTCTACTCCACTCCATTCTTCTGTTCTGTTCTGTTCTTCTCTTCAATTCCACTCCACTCCATTCTTCTGTTCTGTTCTGTTCTTCTCTTCAATTCCACTCCACTCCATTCTTCTGTTCTGTTCTGTTCTTCTCTTCCATTCCACTCCATTCCACCCCATTCTTTTGTTCTGTTCTATTCTTCTCTTCCATTCCACTCCACTCCATTCCACTCTATTTTTCTGTTCTGTTCTTCTCTTCCATTCCACTCCACTCCATTCCACTCCATTCTTCTGTTCTGTTCTGTTCTTTTCGATTCCACTCCCCTTCATTCTTTTGTTCTGTTCTGTTCTTCTCTTCCATTCCACCCCACTTCATTCCACTCCATTCTTCTGTTCTATTCTTCTCTTCCATTCCACTCGATTCCACTCCATTCTTTTGTTCTGTTCTTCTCTTCCATTCCACTTCACTCCAGTCTTCTTTTCTTTTCTGTTCTTCTCTTCCGTTCTGCATCGCACCACATCACTCCACTCCATTCTAAAGCTTCGCCTCCCCCAAGATCCACAAAGCCTTATTTGGTCTTTCCCAAGGGAAAGCAAGCATATACTAGAAGAAGTAGACAAAAAGGTTACTAATTTTGATTATTCACCTGTGGCTCTGGTTGCTTGCACTTGACGTTTATCTCCACAAATGGCTTGCCTGGGAACAATCACATGAGCTTTCATAGGTCTTGGGGGAAGTCAAGCTTATGTCTCATGTGGCTACGCAAGGATTCCAGGCTAGGCCCTCGCTTAATCCCTTCCTTCCCGCTTGGTTGGCAGTTTCCCGGCAGAATTGCTTGTCCCGTCCTTCTCCAGTTGAGAATCCTCAATGTCTCTCATCCAAAGTAATCAAAATTAATGCCACCAACTCAACCAGAGTGGCTGAGAAGAAGAGGGGGGGTTAGGCTGTGCTCTCCCAATGGGTTCCCCTTCGAAACCTCTTTGGTCCCACCTAAATTTTTATTTCTTTTTCAAATGATACCAATACTTTAAAAAGATGCGAATTTGCTAGAATGACAGGGCATTAATAAATTTGTATAGGCAGGGAAGAAAGTGAGAATAAAACTAAAAATAATGCAAGATATGCAGGAGACCCTTACAGAATGAGGAGGTTTGAAATTAAGAGCCGAGGTGGCGCAGTGGTTAAATGCAGCACTGCAGGCCACTTCAGCTGACTGCAGTTCTGCAGTTCGGCTGTTCAAATCTCACCGGCTCAGGGTTGACTCAGCCTTCCATCCTTCTGAGGTGGGTAAAATGAGGACCCGGATTGTTGTTGGGGGCAATATGCTGATTCTGTAAACCGCTTAGAGAGGGCTGAAAGCCCTATGAAGCGGTATATAAGTCTAATTGCTATTGCTATTGAAATTACCCAATTTAAAACTATATTATGAAGCAGTAGTTTTATCAGTAATTAGTGACTGGATTAATTTAACAGATGATAGAATACTTAATATCGAAGGGCATGATTTGGTATATGGCTGGCATGCTTACTTGCTATATGACAAAAAGGTAGATAAGAACTTTAAAAGTCATATTTTAAGGAATGCTCTATTGCGGGTCTGGAAAAAATATCAATACAAACTAAATGATAAGATGCCCATGTGGGCAATTCCTAGACACGCAATAGAAAACATAAATATAGTACAAAAACAGGATGTAATTACATACAGACAGCTTCTTACCTTCGGGACCCGTCAAAACCGCGGAGGACAAAATCGCGCTCGACGAAAGCGCGCATTTGACGTCATCACAGCGCGACGAAAAAAATTAAAAATTGAAATAAAAATAAAATTAAAGCAAGCCGATTCACATAAAGGTAAGGGTTAGGTTTAGGGTTAGGGTTAGGTTAAGGGTTAGGTTTAGAGCGTTAGGGTTACGTTTAGCGTTAGGTTAAGGGTTACGTTTAGGGTTAGATTTAGGGTTAGGTTAAGGGTTAGGTTTGGGGGGGTTAGGGTAAGTTTTTTGCTTTATTTTTACATTTTTCGATCACAGCGCGATGTTTTTGTCGCGCTGTGATGATGTCAAATGCGCGCTTTCGTCGAGCGCGATTTTGTCCTCCGCGATTTTGTGGTGGCACCCTTACCTTAGAAAGAGGTGTACTACAAAATCTCTTTGGTCCCCAAGGTACAGAGGTGATATATTAAAAGGCAAGATCAACCTTCTCTGACGTGGCTCCCTCTCAGTATTTTGATCTGCACATCTCATCATTGGCCCTTCTCCGGGAGATGGGATTGGTAGTCCACCACTTCTAGAAGACAGAGAGCCATAAGACCGGAAGGAACCTTTGAGATCTTCTAGTCCAGCTCAGGCCAGGAGTTCTTCTACCCTATGTATTTTTTTTTTTAATGAAACTCTTAAAAACTTTGAAGATTAAGGAATTTGGGAAACAATATCCATCCTCTTTAGCCTCTGGGAGATGTGTTGGATAAGAATAATTCCTCGGGGAATTCGAGGTAGGAGGGAACATCAGCTGATGCCTTCATGCTTCCTTTCTCAGCCCATCCATCCCAGCCTTTGCTTCGTGGCCCCTCAAACAACATCACGGCGGGGTCCCAGGTTTCTTTCAATTGTTCTGCGAAAGAATTCCCCTCCCAAGAAATCACAGTCGTCTGGTTGAAGGATAGGGAAGAAATACAGCCTGCCAAGATCGACGTCCTGAATTATACTACAAACCGTGGCATCCGGTACCGCGTGGAGAGCACGGTGGACATCTTTCTCAGACAAGAAGATATGGGGTCAGTGTTGTCATGCCGGGTTCAACACAGCTCCTTGGAGGACTCCTTACAACAGGACCTTCTACTCGGTGAAGTCGTAAGAGGTAGGTGAGCTCTGGGTTGCAGAGAGGGACGAGGCCATGGAGTCGGGCCTGGTAAGAGGCCCCCCCATGACAGAGTTAAGGCTCCAGGCAAACCCAGGTTCTCGTCCCGTGGAAGCCCACCAAGACCAACCATACTTTTTCAGCCCATGCTACCTCACAGGGGTGTGTGTCAGGCTTCCAAATAGCATCCAAAATTGAATCTGAGTCCCAGGCAAAGGATTCCTCAAAGTTCCAATTGATGAAGAGAGCCATGTTGGCACATCTGGGGAAACCCGAATCTGAAAGCTTCCTGATTTTCCCCACCCAGCTGAAAGTAATAGCAATAGCAGTAGACTTATATACCGCTTCATAGGGCTTTCAGCCCTCTCTAAGCGGTTTACAGAGAGTCAGCATATTGCGCCCAACAATCTGGGTCCTCATTTTACCCACCTCGGAAGGATGGAAGGCTGAGTCAACCCTGAGCCGGTGAGATTTGAACCGCTGAACTGCTGATCTAGCAGTAGCCTGCAGTGCTGCATTTAACCACTGTGCCACCTTGGCTCAAGATCTTGCCCCCACACCCACCAACCAGTCCATCCCATGGTCCAATCTTCCCCTGCCACGCTGGCAGCTTCCACCCATCCAATTCCGGTCAGGTGCAGAGACAAAGGATGACCTTGGCTTTCTAGAAAGAATGTTGTGATGGCTGCATGTCATCTAACTCCCTACAATCCCCCACTCCCATTTTCCCACAATAGAAAATGCATCGTAGAATAATAGAAAGTGTGGTAGGCCAAAGACCCAAAAGAAAAGATGGCTGCAGGCCTGACACTGTGATTGTGGAGAGTAGGTCTTCAGAAAGACCTTCTACCTGTGGCTTTTTGCCCAGGGACTTGGGTCAAGATGAGGAGAGCCCACAATTGGTGAGATGAAATTTAACCCTGATTATCCTACAATTGTTTCAGATTGCTTTAGTGCTGTTTATTATGATGGTCCATGGCAAACTTAACCAGAGGTTCAGACTGGATTTGGTATTTTTGTTCACCTATGGAGTCCTCTCCAAGAATCTGGGATAGGCAGATGTGGATGTTTGATGGTGTTACAGATATCCAGATTAACAGAGTTGGAAGCAGTGGTGGGATTCAGCCGGTTCGCACCTATTCGGGAGAACCGGTTGGTAACTTTCTAAGTAGTTCGGAGAACCGGTTGTTGGAAGAAATCTCCTTTTGTTTTTTCCCCACTTTACAGGGCTAATCCTGTAAGGAAGGCAGGAAGGAAACATTCTGGTGTTGTTTCTAGCCTCATCTTTATTGCCCTGCTTACAAAAATTCCCCCTCCGGTTAACCCTTACTACATTGTAACAGATAAGGCAAAGTACCCATCGATGTGACTTTGAGTTGGCCATGCCCACCAAGTCACATGACACCCCCTCCCCCACCCAGCCCTGCCTATCCAGCTGGTCATTAGGGCAGAGAACTGGTCGTTAAATTATTTGAATCCCACCACTGGTTAGTCCAATCCCCTGCTCAAGGCAGGAGTCCCTACTCCATCCTGGACAAATAGCTGTCCAATCTTAAGCTCACAAGTGGTGACCAGTCATTAAGCGAATCAGTCTTATAATATACTTAGACTTTAGCAATGCATTTGACAAAGTAGACCACCATCTACTTCTTGGTAAGCTAGAAAAAAGAGGGATAGATAGCATCACCACCAGATGGGTTCATAACTGGCAACAAACTGTACTCAATGAGTAGTCCTTAATGGGTCTACGTCTATATGTACAAGTAAGCAATGGGGTACCACAAGGTTCCGTCTTAGGCCCAGTACTCTTCAACATCTTCATAAATGACAGATGAGGGAATAGAAGGAGAACTTACCAAATTTGCCGATGATACTAAGCTGGCAGGAATAGCCAACATCCTAGAAGATAGGCTCAAGATCCAGATGGATCTTGACAGACTTGAACCCTGGGAACTTAGGTAACAAAATGAAATTCAACGTAGAGAAAAATAAAGTCTTACACTTAGATAAAAAATCCTCAAAAATACACATATCGATCTGGGTGAAACCAGGCTTAATAGCAGTAAATGTGAGGGGGATCTTGGAGTCTTAGTGGACAACCAGCTAAATAGGAGCCAGCCGTGTGCGACGGCAGCCGAAAAAGCCAATGAAATCCTCAGTTGCATGAACAGAGGGAGGTACAAGATCAAGGGAGGTACTAAGACCCCTCTACAAAGCCTTAGTAAGGACACACCTAAAGTACTGCATCCAGTTTTGGTCACCAGACTATAAAAAAGATGTTGAGACTCTAGAAAGAATGCAGAGAAGAGCAACCAGGATGAAGAGGGGACTGGAGGCTCAAACATCAGATGGATGGTTGCAAGAGCTGGGCATGGCTGGTCTAGTGAAGAGAAGGACCAGGGGAGACATGAGGGCATCTTCCAATATTGGAGGGGCTGCCCCAGAGAGGAGGAAGGGGGCCAAGCGATTCTCCAAAGCCCCCAAAGGCCAGACAAGGAACAATGGATGGGAACTGACCAAGGAGAGATTCAACTTGGAAATAAGGAGAAAATTTCTGACAGTGAGAACCATCAACTGATGGAACAGATGTGGCCTTCAGAAGTTGTGGGAGCTTCATCACTGGAGGCTTTCAAGAAGAGACTGGACTGCCATCTGTCAGAAATGGTGTAGGGTCTCCTGCTTGAGCGGGGGGGGGGGTGGACTAGATGACCTACAAGCCGAGGTGGCACAGTGGTTAAATGCAGCACTGCAGGCTACTTCAGCTGACTGCAGTTCTGCAGTTCGGCTGTTCAAATCTCACCGGCTCAGGGTTGACTCAGCCTTCCATCCTTCCGAGGTGGGTAAAATGAGGACCCGGATTGTTGTTGGGGGCGATATGCTGACTCTGTAAACCGCTTAGAGAGGGCTGAAAGCCCTATGAAGCGGTATATAAGTCTAACTGCTATTGCTAAGGGCCCTAGCAACTCTGTGAATCTGTTAAAAGCCTCGCTTACCGAATCTGACACCCTGCTCTTCTTGATATGGCTGTTAAATGAACACAGGTAGTTAAGTGGAATATGGGGTGCCTCAGGATGGGTTCAGGCCCAAGCCCACCTGCCTTGGACCCCCCGTAGGCTTCCTCCATCGCTGGAGCAAACTTTATTAGGAGTAAATCAAAATAATCCACTGTTTTTTTTTCTCCACAGGCTCAACACAGAATTCTCCCACTATGCTCTGGATTGCACTTTTTCTGAACAAAATGGCCGTTCTTCTTGTCGTCTCTTTCCTCTTCCTCATGAAAGTGTGCAAGTTCAATTGTGCAAGAAATCGCTCCAGAGCGAGATAGTCTGGAAAGTCACGTTAAGGAGTCCTTTTCCTGACAGACTTTCAGGAGGAGAAGGGATCTGTTTAGGGAATCAACTGTATCCTTGCTAAAATGCTTGTATACCCCATCATGTTATCTTATATATATATATAAAAATGGCTCTGTGTGTGTGTGTGTGTATTCCAGCATAACTCTGGAACGCCTTAAACAATTTCAACCAAACTTGGTACACAGATGACTTGCTCTCTGGAACCAAATACTGTGGTGGGGGGAGGAGAAAACACCCCTAACACCTGTCGAGATGCAGCCTGTTGTGCCTTAAAATGGCTTCTACCATACTGTCTTAAAATAGCTGTTACAGCTACTAGTGCTGTCAAGATGCAGCCTGTTATTCTGTCAAGATGCAGCCTGTTGTGCCTTAAAATAGCTTCTACTGTACAGCGCTGTGGAGTTGCCATGGCAATGGCTTCACAGTACTCCATAAGGAGGCTCCCTCTGGTAAGAGGGGGAAAAAAATCCAACATTAGAAATTGCAGCGACGTTCGTAGAAGGAGGGATAAATAAATGGGATTGTCAGCCTCTGCTTTGCTTACTTACTGTCGGCTGCCATAGAAACGGGGAGGGTGGGGGCATGGTATTTGGGGTGGGAATAAATGGTACAGGAAGTGATATGGAAAAGGGAGTTTTCTTCTCACCATCTTCGGCGCATGCTGGTGGCCGGGTGTTTGGACTTGGTCAAGGCCAACCATCCTGCATACCAACCTGGTGATGCCTTTTGGAGATGCACCTCACATGACACCTAAGGGAGTTGCAGATTGGACGCTGGGGTGGGGTCATTGGAGGGTGGGGGCTGGGTTATCATTTGATATGCGCTTGTTCGCGCCTTTCTGGCTCAGATCTTGCTTTACTTTCGTTGCTATCTTTTCATAACCAGTAAAAGTATTTTCATTCCACGAACAATGGAGTTGGGAGATTTCTTTCTTGGTTATTGATGGAGGCACACCTGACAGGAATAAATAAATAAATACCTGGGTTATCAGCTAGTAAGCCTATAAAAACCAAAACGGAAATGAAAAAAAAAATCAAGCTCACTCTACTTTGTCGTGTCGATGACACAGAGGGACCTATATTTAAATGTAAATGCTGATTCCTTTTTGGGGGGGGGGGGGTGTTCCCCTTAAAAAAAATAAAACAAGTAAATTGAAGTAATAGTTTTTTTTTCACTTTCATGTAAATTGTGGGAAGCTTCCCCTCCACCTTCCTAGAGAATTTTGCGGAATATAAGCAGTTAGACTTATATACCGCTTCATAGGGCTTTCAGCCCTGTCTAAGCGGTTTACAGAGTCAGCATATCGCCCCCAACAACAATCCAGGTCC